>NC_079901.1:25045075-25118478 GCF_024868665.1 Triplophysa rosa | reverse complement strand
CTCTCTCTCTCTCTCTCTCTCTCTCTCTCTCTCTCTCTCTCTCCCTCTCCCCCTCTCTCTCCCTCTCTCTTTCTCTGTCCTGGTTGTATCGTGTGCTGGTTACATCAGATTGCTCGTGAAGCAGAGGCGGCCATGTTCCACCGGCAGGTGTTTGAGGACCTGCGGCGCTGTACACCCCCCTCTACCGACCCCGCCGAGGCCATCGCCATCGGTGCCGTGGAGGCCTCCTTTAAATGCATGGCCTCTGCGTTAATAGTCCTCACTGGGTCCGGCAGGTAGGCAGGTGGAATGGAGATGATGTGGAATACCAAACGTCAGGGATCAGGGAGAGTAGGGACAGAAGACTTGACGAGAGAGAGAGAGAGAGAGACATGGCACACGGCTCGTGTTTATGAGTGTCACCTGTGAGATAAACACAATGCTTCAAGAAAACATGTAAAGTGAGTATGATACTTTTGGGTAATAATGAAATGCTGACATCTCAGCAGACGTTTAAAAAACGGTGGACGAGTACAGGGCAGGACTAGTGCACATGTCTCTATATTTCTCTCTCTCCGTCTGTGTCTGTGTGTGTATGGTTGTTGGTGTGATTGTGTATAACCCTCCCTCCCTCCCTCCCTCCCTTCACCGGCCGGCGCTGTCAGATTGCCCGTGAGGCAGAGGCAGCCACGTTCCACAGACAGCTGTTTGAGGAGCTGAGACGCTCCACCCTCATGACCCGGGACCCGTCAGACGCTGTCGCTGTGGGCGCCGTCGAGGCTTCCTTCAAGTGCTGCGCCAGCGCCATTATTGTGCTCACCAAAACCGGCAGGTAAGAGGGGGAACACCGCTGTCACAGGTAAGAGGGGAGGGGTTCCTGCTGAAAATATCTTTGACAGTGATTATAAGATGATGTTTTGTGATGTTAGTTTGGTCCCCCTCTTCCCCTGAATGACTGTCGAGCGTGTTTGTGTGTGAGGAGAGCTAGCAGTATAGACTAAGTTTCAATATTAGTCTATTTACTTTTTCTTGATCGTGTAAATAGAAATCACATGATGGTCAGCTCAGAAACTAATGCAGTACAAATGATTAGAACGTCTGTCAGACAGTACGCGGTGTTTATTGCAAACCTTCTGTAGACTTTAGAACGTTCCGCAGATCAGCTTGTTTCCATTCACACACTTCTGTTCTGTCTGCTGACTCAGGTCTGCTCATCTGATCTCACGGTACCGGCCCCGCGCCCCAATCATAGCTGTGACCCGTAATGGGCAGACCGCACGGCAGGCTCACCTGTACCGCGGCATCTTCCCCGTACTCTACAACGAACAGTCTAATGACGTCTGGGCCGAGGACGTGGACCTGCGTGTTAACTTCGCAATGGACGTCGGTAAGAGAAAGAGAGAGTCGATGTGTTGTTGGATGAATGATGAATTTAGACCACACGTGGAGATGTTTTGTGTTGATTGAATGGAATCTTATTGTATATTCAAGTGTAAAAGTTCTGTCAGGTTGACTGTGTGCTCGTGTGTTTCTCAGGCAAGGCTCGTGGATTCTTCAAGCCCGGGGATGTGGTCATTGTTCTGACCGGCTGGCGTCCGGGTTCCGGTTACACCAACACCATGCGTGTTGTTCCAGTGCAGTAAACATCACACTCCTTCGCTGTTCCTCCTCACTTCATTCCTCCCGTCACTCCAGCAGGCCCACCGGACCACCATCTCAAAGAGCATCATCACTTCAGTTCTGTGTGCTTATTTCTTATTCATCCACAGATGTGTTACTAACATGCACTGAATGTCACGTTTTAGGTTTGAGGCAGAGGAGGAGAAAGATGTGACCACACTGTACTGACTGATTTATCCACCGGTCAAATGCTCTTTAGAGATGGCTCCTCACGTGCAACACTAGTTTATGTGCCGTCACTCTGCCTGCGGTTTGTTTTGCACTGTGTTCACACTCCCAAACCATGTTACATGTGTTTTATTTTACTGTGATGTGTGTCAGTCAGACAGGGAAACCAACGCGCTATAAACAATATAAATATATATATTTTTGGCTAACCTTAGAGAAATGATGACACCCACACTTTTCATTTGTGTTGAAGAGGAACAGGAGAATAGTTCCAGATCAGATCAGTGTAGGAAAATAAGAAGTGAGGTGAATGTTGATGCTGCAGAAACGTCACATTCCTCCCGTCATGTCGCTCGTGTGTTTATTTTGTTATGTGTGTGTTTAAGTCTTCCTGCTTTGTGTCGCTAGGGATCAAGATGTTATTATAAATCTAAGAGTAACTGTAGTATCATTCTGAAGTGTTGTTATTCAAGACTGAATTAATAAAGGAGACAAGCACTTAACCTGACTGCACGTTTTTCATTTCACGTTACAACATAAACATGAACGTCTGAACACACTTGAATTTAACTTTACTTTAACATAGTTCTTACTTTGTATATAAGCTTCATGAGTTACATACTTTTTTCTATTTTCCTTCTATTAAATATCTGCGCCATTAAATCTGATTTCTAACATTAAGAGTTTCACTTGCTTAGTGAGATTCTCTTTAATCTGTGGCTGAAGAAGAGTCCTGCGTGCCGTTCAGGCAAAGATTTTACACATGACTGTCCCCGTAAGCTCTTAAAATGAAACACTGATTTATTTACATGACCATTAACAGCTAAATAAGAATGTTGTGGATATACACAGCAACAGTGCGATATATATAGTGTAGGTGTTTACTTGGTACTTTGCCAAAATTGAAATTTTCCCTCAATGACTCCTTCAGAGGATGCCCAGAAATTTGCACATAGATCAGAATTAAATCAGAGAAAAACTCAGATTTATTCCAAAGTGGTCCATTTATCACACTGTTGTATAAACACAGTAAAATTAAAACCGTCAGGTCATGATCTTTTATAAATCTGAAGATGCTACTTCAGCTCAATCATTCACATGATATAGATGTTTATTAACAGTTTAAACAGGACTGTCGGTACACGATCCGGGATGCCTGCACGATCCGTTCTGCGCATGCGCATAATGACGTAGTAAACAACGTCACGGTTTCCCTACGCTATTGGTATCAAGCATGCGATGAAACGCTTGACGGCCAGACGGCACAACTGGCGGCATATTTTTGTAGGCTACATTGTGTTTTTCATTTAACAGTTCATGGCGGGTCTATTTTGATGTTTTAAAATGTAGCTTACGCTATGCATTACGATGTGTTTACGTGGTTGCCAATCCAAAATAATAAAGGAGTTGTTACATGAACATACACGATTTTGGTTACATGTGGAATAAAGTCTGATTCTTGAGAGTCTGTCACTGCAAACATTCAGTTTCCTCCATACTCCCCTTTGCGATTCATTGCTGCATGGCATTAGGCCTACTTAACTTGCCGTGTTTCGATCTGAGGTCAGTAGTATTGTCAAAGACGGTTTTTATTAAAAGCTGCTAATATTAGTTAACTTTAAATCGACTCATTTTGTATTAGTATGGGTCTATATATAGGCTAATATATCTATCTATATAATCTAAATGAGGAATAATCCCTTCAATGGTGTTTAGAGAACACAATAAGGAACATAATATGCATTTCTGCCTAGACTATCTGCACTTACATGAAGAAAGAACTACAAACAAGTCTGGGGAAACGTTACAGAGTATTTCAACGCATAGTGTGCACACAGAAGTGACATGAGACCAGAGGTGGACAGTAGTGAAAGTCGCGGTACAAAGGTGCTCAAGCGTGGAACAGATCGTGCAGTGTCGTCGCTAAACAGAATTATCTACTACGTCATTATGCGCATGCGGGGTCGGATCGTGCAGGCATCCCGGAGCGTGTACCGACAGGACACCTGAATGTTGTGTCAAACACCAGCTATCAGGATGCGTGTGAGCGACAGCTAAAGCTCATTGGTTGTCCTGACTGTAGACCACGCCCACCTGCCTCCGGGCTTCATCCATGATCTCGGCCAGCAGAGCGGAGTCTGCGTGAGACATGCGTGAGCTCTCCTTCAAACCTGCAACACATTCACAAAACACAATAAACGGAGACTGAAGAAGATTAAATCATCTTAATCCCAGCACGAGGGAGAATATCTCATGAAAATCAGTCGTCTTTCATTTTAAAAATGACAGTAAAATAAGAATATATAAAAAGACATGGTAATTTTTTCATGACAAATTGAGCATTTAGAGCAGGCTGCTGTTACTGTATATTACAAAACTACAGACATTTTAAAGTAGATTCCAGTTGTTCTTTCTAAATGTACTGTATGCTTGTTTAATGAACAATTATGTCCGGATTGAATGATGATAATTTTTCT
Organism: Triplophysa rosa; assembly: GCF_024868665.1. Lineage (NCBI taxonomy): Eukaryota > Metazoa > Chordata > Actinopteri > Cypriniformes > Nemacheilidae > Triplophysa > Triplophysa rosa. The sequence continues at coordinate 25,114,174 of NC_079901.1, read as the reverse complement.
ATTACAGTAAAGAGAATAGGTTGTGGATGGAAAATGTACTTGCTGTAACATATGTAATGCATAAAAACAAAACAGTCCTAAAACATTCGTCATTGTATGTAAATTCTTCCATTATTTAGGAATAAATTGTGACTCAGACATGTTTCTGTAAGATTCTCTCTTGTACTGTTACACCAAAGTGCCATCTCGTGGTTGGTTTAAAACTGCAGATGAAGGTTTTTTGTGCTTAGAACAGAGACACAATATACTACAACCAGGGGAGCAATGCAGAGAAAAAAAGACGAAAAAGACACAAAAGAGAAATGCTGCGTAACAATTAGCATACTATCCGTCCTAAATTGTATTCGAAAATATAATTTGTATGTCCAAATCGTAGTGTGTTGAAAAGAATATTCCCGGATGGTCTACTACTTCCGGTAGAAATTCGATGTCCAATTCAATTCAACTTTATTTATATAGCGCTTTTGACAATGTGCATTGTTCCGGGTTCGATTTTCTTGTTTTTCTTGTTTTTTTCGCATCCGTCAAGCATTTTGAGTGGCCTTTTTTTTAACAATTCAGAGACACCGTACAAACGAGAGCCTAATACGAAAAAACGCATTTCGGACTGTATGTGCAAAGACCTTAACGGCGAATATTACCCACAACTCACCGCGAGTAGGCGGAGCTTAGTGACGCTCCAATGCATTAATACAATTAAATAACTGATGCGTCACTAAATTAATAAATATAACTATAGAGTTGACATTACATATGAAACAATGAATGAATAAATACTTAAATGGAAAGAAGAGCTGTATTTTGATGTGTGTGACAGTTTCCAGTTAGTATGTCCCAGTGAGTGGGTATAGTCTTGCTACACTCTATCCAGTTAAATCATTGGTGATACAGCGTTTTAGAGTGGATGTTGTAGACCTCTGTGTGTTTTGAGACTATTCATCATTTATTTTGGGAGTGTCCTAAGACACAAATGTGCTGGACTTGTGGAATCTGATATTTTGCTTAAATGTTTTTCATTGGAGGATGATATTGATTTGATGTTTATATTTCATTTTATTATTATAAATGCCCGTTTTCATATTCATAAAGTTAAATGGTGAGAAAAGATACCCAACTTTCAGCATTTTAAAAACGAAGTTAAAGCATATTTGGAAACAAAAACATTTAAAGCAAGGAAAACTATAAAGCTATTTAATAAATGCAAGCGTTTTATGTAAAAGGCCTTTCAGTTTAAGTTTTTTTTATTTTATTTTTTGTCTTTTTTTGAGGCCCCCCACTTGACTAGGTTTATGTACTCTTATTTGTATAATACTGTTCAAATTGTTCTGCAAAACGTTTTGCTACACACTAAAATGTATATACTTTTTCATAACAAAAACAGAACATACTTTTAGTGCATAGTATAAGTGGGCGAATTGGGACGCAGCAAAATAAAAAAAGGAAAGAGAAAAAAAAACAAGACCTTTAAATTATTCAAAAAGATTGAAAGATAAACATAAGTTAACAGTTGTCAAAGCTGTTCTGACTAGTTTGAACGATCAAAAACTGCAGATGAAGTGTTTATTCACATTATCAAAAGTTTTCATCGCTGGGGTCTTTTGTATTTTGCTGAAGTTGTATAAAAGCACATAGTGATTCAATTCATCACATCTTCACCTTCCAGTAAACACTGTCGGACCTCCTCGGCCTCATAGCGCATGCCTGTGCTGTTGATGAAGTTCAGAGGCAGAGCGGGTTCAGGAACGGGATACTGAGTCTCCACACCGTTGACCATCAGAGACGTCGGACACCACATATGAGCGGGAATCTGATTCAAAACAACAACACAATCTATTACAACATACATGTCATGTTTACACTCATAAACCCCAAATGTTTACATCCACACAAATGACTGTAGTCATTAATTTAACTTTAACAGCTGTGTAAGTCACACACGAATGAAATTACAGCGATGTACCTTTAAATATTTACATAACAGACGTTCAGACTTCTGAAAGAGGAGTTAGTTGGAATGAAAACCCATCTTAGATTTCTCAAACTCAGACGTGTCAGAGGTGTTTCGGTCTATTGCTTTCCGACTAATGGAAGGATTCAATAAACACAGACGCGGTAGACAAAACAGCCCATAATGCAGATACATGCGTCACCTTGACGGTGCCTTTAGTACCGGCGATGACGGCCTCGTTCTGAAGCTCTGCAGCGATCGTGCAGATACACACGGCCATTCTGTTTCCAGAGAACTTCAGTGTGACAATCATTCCTTCATCTACCCCTGAAACATATCACAAGAACACACGAGTCTTAAAACAACTCACGTCTGTTGGCCTTTAATCTCCTGACGTCGTTTTGGTCTCGGAGTGTTCGGTGAGTTCAGTACCTGTATCCAGACACACTCCAGTAGCTTGGACACCCTCGGGTTTTTCTCCGTTGTAAACCATCAACACAAACTGAAGGCAGTAGATGCCGATGTCGAGCAGAGCGCCTCCGCCCAGCTCTTTCTGCACAGAGCGAGCCGTCTGCATGATAGGAACGCCAAAGTCCGCCCGCACCATCTTCACCTCCCCGACCGCGCTCTGAGACAGCAGCCGACTGATCTCCAGCGACGCCGGAAAGAATCGAGTCCAAACCGCCTGCAGAAGAACAAATAATACACATGTTGAAGCGAAGTTGCCTCATCTAGAGAGCAGAACGTCTCTGAGACTGTGAAATCAAGCACCTCACGACATCTGCACACAATCTGAGACTCAATACGATGCTCACCTCCATGAGGAAGACGTTGTTCCGCTTCGCTGTGGCGATCAGCTCCTGAACTTCCCTCAGATTCATGGCCAGAGGTTTCTCACACAGCACGTTCTTCCCCAAGTTCATGAATAAAACACCCAGACGCAGATGATGAGGGTGAATGGCGCCCACGTACACCACGTCTGTGAAGAAGAGCACAGAAGCGCCATTACATCACATGACACGTGTCAGAACGCTTCCGTTACAATCAATATGATATCTCTTAACATTGTTTTATCACACACCTGACAGTACATTATGCAAATCTGTAGAGCCTCGTCATTATTTGTGATGGACATTTTTTTTAATGAACTGTAGTAAGGTCACCCTAGTCAAAAACATTCAAAACCTAAAGACATTGCTACAAGATTCATAATGAAAAGACTCTCAGAATTTGGAAACTAATTATAAAGCTAATGTAAGAAGAATTCAACCAAAAATCAATCGATCAACAAATAGACCATTTTGAAGACAAACTGTCCAATGGGACACTTGTGGTTCTTAATATGAATAATGTGAAATTATTATTTTTAGAAAACTTTCAGGATTTTAGAACTTGGTGATTTCATTGAACTGTCAGGGCACTAGCCAAACATTATTCTAATATAAAACAATTTCACGGTGACTAAAGAATCAATAAAAATCTTAAAATACAGTCAATATCAATTTCAACATCATTTTGTCCATGCACTTTGATTTTAATTTTAGAGACAGTATGGACTTGTGCTGTTCTGGGATCAGTTCACATCTCACCGATCTCTTGATCTTTGGCCAGAGCTTCATAGCTGCCGTGCACGCGCGGGATGTCATGCGTCCGCGCGAACTCCTGCGCGCGCTTCAGGTCACGCGCGGCCACAGCAACCACCTGTCGTTTGTCAAATAAAATGATTTTAATGAAACATCCATCATTATGTATACTTTTATTTCGATATATACTATTTCCAATAGAAAAAAATAAAGATATTGTGTCTGTGTTACTTAAAAGGAGGTGATTTTTTCCCGGTGCATTACTGGCGTGACAGATCACGTGCTTGGTAAAACTTCCTGATGTCTACATGTCTAAATAAACCAATACATGCACATTTCTGCAGAATGCATCAAAGATTGTTTTACATATGCAAAGCACTGAATGTCTGTCAGTGGGTTAAAACCTCTATTCAGAGTGTTATAACAGCGCGCGCATGTTAACCCATTTTCTGCACTTGCAGCACTTTACAATACAAAGCTCACCATGTGAATATATATATGATTTATAATATAAATCGTTTTATAATATACGTTTCATGATGAGATCAAAGAACTAGTTGAAATGTGAACTGAACATAACCTAATATCATACTTTGCAGAATAATGTCAAACTTTGATTTTTCCGAATAAGTTTTCTCTTTTAAGTTGTTCTTATTTGAGGTATGTTTATAGATGTTTACCTGATGATGTTCAGGTGACAGGGTCTTCAGAGCCACTGTAAAGTCATGACTGATTTTTCCTACGCTGCAGATTCCCCACCTGATCAACATGATGGCGTCTGTAAGTCCTGTGAGATCCGCCAGAGGGCGACAGACAGCGCAGCGGCGTCCTCCACTTGAGCAAGTAGATCTCAGTTGTTGCTAGAACGGATAAAGCCACAGCCAGAAGTGGTGCAAAATCTCACCATATAATTACAATAAATTACATTATCTAACGCCTACACCTACACCAACCCTAAATCTAACCTTAAAATAATAAAAAAATATTAATCAACTGTTTTCAGCGTGACAAAAATTATGCGGTATTGAAGTGCGCATGCCCAGTGGATGTAACTGTATCCCTTCTAGTCAAAACCGTAGATCTCGCTGCAATCCAAGGCTGCGTTCAGCCCCGACAAACCGTTGCAAAACGTTTTTTAAACGGAAACGGTGGTGCGGTTGAACACCCTGTTGTGATGACGCAAGAGTTGAACTATGGCAGCTGAGAAGGCCATTCTTTGTGTTCTTTTTGAATACTTTTCGGAGCCTGTTGAGATCGGAATAAATACGTGTTTAATACTGCAAAATACATCTCTTCTAATATCTTCAATTGTTGCGTATACCGAGCAGCAGGACACATTTAAACGACTTTACTTGGACCCATTGTGCATCTCTTTAACACCGCCACCGCGTGGGTTATACATGTTGCTGCTGATTGGGCTGACGTTCTTGACACGCCCACCAAACAAGAGAAAACGCATCTCAAACCGTGTTGCACACCGTTGCAAACCGTTTCCAGGAAACGTGTCGTTCAACCCGGAAACCGTAGCAAAACGTTGCGCACCGGTTTGAGCTTGAACATGCCCCAGGTTTCCATTACCCTTAAAAATGCGCAAATTGAAATAGCACATTGAAAATACGCCCAATGGAAACACGTCAATTTCGAAAAATCTCCCATGTATCGCAAAAGATATGAGGTGTTTTTTCAGGCAATACGATAAAGGCCTATTTCGCAAAACTGCAATGGAAATACGTTTTGTATTATTATTAGTTTTCATTTAAATTTATGATTTACGTTTTTTTTCTTGTATGTGTATTATGTTTACAGATGTATTGTTATACATTATATTGAAATGCATCCCTTGTAGGCTACTATTTTCAATATAAATGTTTATAATAATAAAAAACCCGTTTTGTCGTATTTACAATTCACGTGACGTATAAAAAAAGTCACATTTGGAAAGATAGAATGTGTTCACATTATATGATGGCTCAAATGCAGGAAAACGAGTGAGTGCAGTATGGAGATTTATTAGGAACAGTGAGGTCCTTTGAATCGGGACAGCCTTAAATCGCGCTGCTGTGACGCAATCGGTCTTAAAATGCAGCCTTCAAAAACGCAGTCCCCGAATTGGGACACAGCCATGGTTTAAGATGCGTTTTCTCTTGTTTGGTGGGTGTGTCATGAATGTCGGCCCAGCAACATGTGTATAACCCACGCGATATTAAAGAGACAGCTCGCATGGGTCCAAGTAAAGTTTACAAATGTGTCCGCTGCAGCTCGGTATACGCAACAATTGAAGATATTAGAAGACATGTATTTTGCAGTATTCAACACATTTATAACGATTTCATCAGGCTCCGAAAATTATTCAAAAATTACTCAAAGAATGGCCTTCTCAGCTGCCATAGTTCAACTCTTGTGTCCTGTCTAGTGACGACAACGTCTTTGACGTGGGCGTGGCTTCTGACGTCACACTTGGATGTGGGCGGGTTGATCTACTTGAAAAACTTGGGCACGTTATTGCATAATCATGAGCGCCCAACAAAAACAGAGCGACGCGTTTGATGAGCTCAACGCTGTTTTCTGTTCATCAGGTAAATTACTTTATTTGATCGTGTTTACATGAATAACAGATTTTACAAGTATAAGAGGATTACTTTGTGCTTGTCGGAATTCTTGAAACATTTAACGTAAATAATCTGCCATGTTGTTTGCGGTGCAACATTTGATTCAATTCGTGTTTGATCATTGATGTCGCGTGTTCAAATGTTCAGGACTGTACACACATGTGGCATCGCATGAAGAATGTTTTGAAAAGATAAACTCTTGACAAACAGGGCTGACACGTGCTTCCGCATGTACCACAGATACAGTTCTGAACTCTCTTTTGATTACTGGTCTGACGTGCTTGTCAGCCTCCATGAGAGAACAAATAAACAAACACAAATCACACACATTTATCGTGGTAAAAGTCTCTGCAAAAATACTATTATTCCCACATTGAGATGAGTATTTACACATTGCTACACAACAGAGGGAAATGTTTAGTTTATAATGTGCAAGGTTTTATGGGAAGGTTTGTTCTGATGTCCACATTAAACACCGTTGGTTGAAGACAAGCAGAGTTATTATAGTTTTGATTTTAGCTTTACTAATATTCAAAATTAGCTTTTATTTTTAGATTTTCAAGTTTTTGCAATTTTGGTATATGCTTTGTCATTTTATAATTTATTTTTTATGTTGCTAGCTATATAATATTAATTCATTTTTAGTTTAGTTTTATTCAGTTTTTGTTTATTATTATAATTATAGTGCTTTAAAACTTTCAGTTTATTTTTGAGGCAACAATAATTGTTATGTCAATATTTGATTTGATTTCAATGAAGGGAAAAAATGATCTTGTCTTCAAGGTTTTTTTTTGTTTACTAAAATTAAAACCTCGAAGACAAGATCATTTTTTAGGGTGTTGATCTTTAACAAACCTGTTTCTTTTACAGACGTGGGTTGTGTGGCAGGCTCGGGTGAACATGTTATCTCAGGATTGATCTTGCCTCGGTGATGTTTGTCATCAAATCATCGTTTGAGCGTTCAGTTACATCAGCACGAAGAGTCACGTCAGCTGTTTTAATGTTGAAGTGATTGTATTTAGTCATTAATGATGAATTTTACATCCAAAATGACCTTATTAAAAGGGGAAACTTGCTTTGAATGGACCGTGAAATACTAAGTAAGCAGGGACTAACGGTCTAGTGTTACTCTGTCTGTAGTTTTTGTTGTGTGTTTGCTTAAAAATATTAATAAATGAAGTTTGTCTCTTAAATCAAACTCAAACTTGCTGAAGTTGAGCAAGAACAGCGTGTTCTTTTTCTGTTAATAACTGTAAAGAAGAGACAGAAACGGAAGAGCGTTGAATGAATGATTCGCCTCCAGACCCTGTCAAAGATTTGAACATTTTAAACTCTCAAGATGTTCAGGATGAATCAAATAAATTGTGTATGTGTATAAAAACGAATTATTTGATTAAAATGTACATTTTTAGAAAACGCACAAGTAGGATCTGGTGGTGAAGATAAACAGTTATATACATACAGTTCAAACAGTATCCCAGCATGCACTTTGAGTGAGAGAATGACCCGAGTGTGCACAACTGTTCATATTATTTCTAGTTTAAGTCGTAATAAAGAATGTCTACACGGATGATGAATAAACCTCTGCTTCTTTATTTCAGAAAGATCTTATCCACGTCTCGTATAAGGATGGATTTTCTGTTTTTTGTCTTGAACTTCGTTCTAACGCTGACCCTCCCGGTGCATTGTGGGAAAATCCTGGTGTTTCCTCATGAAGGGAGTCACTGGATTAACATGAATGTTTTGATTGAGGAGCTTCATGCCAGAGGTCATCACATCACAGTGTTACGAGCGCTCGACAGCTGGTACATCGCTGAAGAATCCCCTCACTACGTCTCCATAACCCTTCCTGTTTTACTGGGCGGCGACGATGAATTCTACCACACTTTCATCTCTAAACAACTCCAGATTAGAAGACAGGGACACTCAGCGTGGACCAGATTCAAACTGGACATGTCTCTGAAGGACAAGTTTTCTGAAATGCACCAGAAGATCTGTGAACTGGTGATTTACATCATCGAGAAAGATCCCGCGTTGATCGACCGGCTCGAGAAGACCGGATACGACGTGATGTTGACCGATCCGGCAAACGGAGGAGGTGTCGTGCTCGCTCACTATCTTCATCTCCCTCTGGTGTTGAACGTACGCTGGACGGTTCACGGAGAGGCACATTTTGGAATGGCTCCATCTCCGCTGTCGTACGTTCCCTTCCCTCTGTCTCAGCTGACGGATCGCATGACCTTCATTCAGAGAACGTATAACCTGCTCTTCTACACCGTGCGGCTTTATCTTTACAAGCGTATCGTGGGCCCTCATTACAGAGCTCTGTGCGCACGCTATTTTCACCCTCATTTGGATTATTTTGAATTATTTCAAGCGGCTGACATTTGGCTGATGAGAGTGGATTTCGTTTTCGAGTTTCCGCGCCCGACCATGCCGAACATCATTTATGTCGGTGGTTTCCAGTGCAAGCCTGCCAAACGCCTTCCGGCGGATCTGGAGGATTTCGTCCAGACTTCTGGAGATCATGGAGTCATCGTCATGTCTTTGGGAACTCTGGTCGGGCAGCTGCCGCTCGACATCGCCGAAGAGATCGCGGCCGCTTTTGCTGAACTTCCACAGAAAGTGATTTTGAGATACACGGGAGAGCGGCCGTCCGCTCTGGCCAACAACACTTTACTGGTGAAGTGGTTTCCGCAGAACGACCTCCTGGGACATCCCAAGACTCGACTGTTCGTGTCCCATGGAGGCACTAATGGTATTTTTGAAGCCATTTACCACGGTGTTCCGATCGTGGGCTTACCGCTGGTGTTCGATCAAGATGACAATCTTTCTAAAATGAGATCTAGAGGAGTGGCCAAGGTCGTGGACATCGCCACCATAGACCGACGTTCATTTAAAGAGGCTTTACATGAGGTTCTTCGGGATCCGTCCTACAGGAGACGCATGCAGAAACTCTCCCAGCTCCATAGAGACACGCCATTAAAACCCCTGGAGAGCGCCATCTTCTGGACTGAGTTTGTCATGAGACACAAAGGTGCCGCTCACCTGCGCACCGAGGCGTATAAAATGCCCTGGTATTCATATTATAGTGTAGATGTTGTGGGCTTTCTAATGTGTGTTGTGTTATTGACAGTGTTTGTGGTGTTTAACATCATCAGGTGTTTATGCTGCAGGTGTGTCAAGAGAAAAAAGAAACAGGATTGAGTCTGAAACTTCACATTGTGTTACAGTGCATCTGATATGTGGTTTTCCTCTCATTTTTTACCTTGATTTTTTATTTACCACAGGAAAAAATACTGTAGAGTACTTTCATATTTGCTGTGGTAAACTGTAGTAAAATTCCTAGATACTATTGTTACTTTACTGTCGTAAATAAAGTGTATAATATGCGACAGTATACTACAATTCACTACGGTTTATCGATTTACTTTAATTAATATTACAGAAAAGTATATTACTATAATATACTACAGTATCTGTACGATTTACCACACTTCACTATGGCAACACTTAAGTATTTTTTCATGTGGGTTGGTTTTACTTGCGTCACCCAAAAATGAATATTCTGTCATCATTTACTCACCCTCAGGTAGTTTCAAACATGTATCAATTTCATTGTTCTGTTGAACACAGAGAAAGATATTTGGAAGAATGTAAATAATTTTCTAGTCTCGCTTAGACTGAAGGTCTGGAACTTATCACCTCTTTAAGGCCCGCCCAAGAGGCCATATGACTGACCGGTAAAGCAACCAATCACGTTTCGTGCCGCTTCGTGTTTAGAGGCGTGGAAATGTCCCCGCAGTAACAGACCGGTGTACATTCACCAACGTGTCAAAAGTTAACAGCAACAACAATGATTAAAAGTTTATGCCGTGAACCTCGCATACTTTTAAGAATGAAGCGTTTAGTATTGGACTCTTTTCTCTTTCTAGCTGAGTCCGCGTGTTCATTAAGTCAGGAGAGTAGATAGAATCAATTGTTGATTTATTAAGTCATATGAAGAAAGCATACAGAGCTCTGGGTTCAGCTGGCCCTGATTACACAATACTATGCAAGTGTCATGCTCAGGCGCTCTGAACTGCTTGCCTTTCCCTGTTCCCAGTATTTTTATACACAGACAGAAACATCTTCGGTTTGGGCGAGTTCTTCTGATAAGTCTGCTTGCATTGAAACCGCACTCAGTTTCGGTTGCAACAGTTCGTTCCTCCTTGCATGTTTCCTCTTATCTGCACACACACATGAACTTAAAACACAAGGGCGTAACGCCCACACTTGTTCCATACGTGATCATCATAAACACAAACCCCATTATACTAACTTTATTCCCTTGGTTATTTATATCAATGTTTTCCCTTATTATTACTCGCCTAATAATGCAAAACGTATTCATAAGCATAAAAGTATGTTAAAAAAGTATAACTCATTGAAATATACTCATCATTAGTCGATCGTGATGAATTCTTATTGCAACTGTTGTAAACACGACAACTTACTTCTTTGATCAGACGGCTTCGTGTTGTTTCCAAGCGGACCGTTAAAGAACGCGACACGCACGTCTCCCGGAAATCCTGTGAAATTCAACCAATCAGATGACAACTTCGAATGTGCTGAAGTGTTTCCAGAAAAGTGTGCCTTATGCATCAGACGTTTAGCCAACGGTCCGGGCGAAACTAGCAATATTAAGTTCTGGGACATCTTCCACTACCATAGTAGAAAAAAGTAGCTTATTTGTGGTTCTGTTGAACACAAAATGAGATATTTTGAAGAATGTAGGACAGCAAACAGTTCTGGGCACCTTTGACTACCATTTCGTTTTTCCTACTATGGTAGTCAACGATGTCCTGGAACTGAAATTTGCTAACATTCTTCCAAATATCTTTCTCTGTGTTAATCGGAACAAACTTGAGGGTGAGTAAACGATGACAGAATTTTCATTTTTGGGTGAACTGTCCCTTTAAAGTTCCAGGACTGCAATGTTTTGGTGAATAATGATCTTTGAATAAATCTTTCATGAATTATAAATGAATAGAAAAGTGGCATAATAATGAACTATTTTTTCATGAAATGTTAAAGATGTTTTAATTTTAAAGCAAATTTCTGCAACACCAGCATCATCGGTTGGAGATATGAAATAAACAGGAAGTCCCGCCCCCACACTGATGCCATTGGCTGAGCCAGTGTTTCAGTGTCAGGTCAGAGAACCACAGTGTTAACACTTAAATGCATTATTATATGTCTTGTTTTAAATATTTGTATCATATTATTAACATAAATCCTAAAGCACCACTCTAAAAACCTTGGATAGTATAAAAATAAAATTCACAGATAAAAAAACAAAAGCCAGTTTGATGTTAGAACACAATCAATGGTGAATCCTCTAGACTGGTCCTCAGTTCAAATTTACTCTTGGTTTTCTCATATTTGTCATTATGTTGATGTGTTTACATTCTGTGACAACAGTGAACATGTGTCCATCAATGCACTTACAATAAAAGTCTTTATGGTAAAGCAAAAATGTGAAGCTTTAACTAAAATGTGTTATTCTGTACCAAACTTGTGTTATTTAAACATGCAAGTGCCTAAATAAATTGCCAAATTGTAATTCCTTTTACTTGGTTAACTGTCAATCTCTGCTCTTTTTGTACACATCGTGTAAAGGTCATCGGGTTCACCGGCTCATGTGGCCATCGCTGGAGTTCAACATTTGGTTACAAGGTTAGTAAGTGATTCTGTAACACTAGTTTCATGGTAACGTGTGTATTATGTTTAAAACTTGTGCCCGATGTTTTAACATTTCCACTGACTTCCATTATAAGTCCATTTGCTTCCATAAAGCGAGAGGTGAGTTGAAACAGCATGTCAGTAGATGTGGTCGTGTGATGTGGATGCAGAAGGCCGCTGGTGTCAGCTGGCGCGGTACAGACTCATCTCCGCCACATTGACGTCTGGAGTTTCCAGCTCTCGCTGACAGCTCTCACGGATGACATACACCACCAGTCCAAAACAGATGAAGATCAGCAGCACTATCCCGATCACCTGTTAACAAGACACACCTGCATTAATAATAACCAAACGCTAGAGAGGGAACCGTACTACCGTGCGACAGTACTGCGTAACATCACATTCAATTCGCCAGGAATGACGCAGATGTGCCAGTTGTCTGAGACCAGAGAAAATGATTCTGTTTAATTGATATTTTTACGACCAATTATGAGCATGACACAATTTAAGTAGAAAGTTTGAATACGTTTTGGAAATGTCTTAATGTTTGGCATTTCCAAAATCTCTCAGGTTGTCGAGAACAAAACCTGAGGATCCGTGTTATCCAGCAGGACTTACAAGCATATTTGCTCTTCTGTTTCTTGCAGTTTTTCTTTTACACCGAGACATTTTGCTTTTTAAAATCCATCAACACTGTTGAAAATGGCGAAATTCAAATGTTTTAATGTGGTTCAGACTTTTGGACTGTAAACTTCACCATTTCCGTACTAATCTGAAATTAAAGGGTGCAAGAAAGGGTTCTTCACAGGAATGTCATAGAAGAACCATTTTAACCCAAAGCACCATTATGTCCAAGTTTCTTAAAAAACTTTTTCTACTGTCTGAAGACCGTTTTCTACAACAAAGAACCAGTTACGCAAAAGTCAATACTATATCGAAGATGTCAATATGAACTCTTTTCTCTATTTTACACCTCCGTACTTTTCATTGTCATTTGTGTCTGTTTTTATTTCTTCTAGGCAATTTTAAGAGAAATGCACGAGACCGAGTTGATACATTGATGACATTTTCCTCTGGGGTGCTGGTGCGTAAAAGCGCACGAGCGCGCATCATGTCACCGGCGCTCACCTGAGACTCCACGAACAGCCGCTGTGAGCGCAGCATGAGGTCTCGAGGAGAAACGCTCTCCTGGTCTTGCGTGGGCTCGCACCACTTCTGCGGCGCGGCTTTATCCACGATCACGTACCTCCCGTGCCAGTCCGTCATCGCGCAGGCCAAGTACTGACCGTCCAAAAAGAGCAGAATCAACCAGACCACCGCGGGCACGACACTGGACAGAGACACGGACCTCCTGCGCGAGACCTCGCACCTGCAGCCCTGGACGATCATCATAATCGCGAGGGCCATGACCGCGGGGATCATGAAGAATGCGGACGAGAAGAGTCCGTTCCACGCCGGATCACACGGACACTCGAACTCCAGCTCCACCAACTTCTCCAGACCCATCAGGATGAAGCCGAAGGCCACGTTGGACACGAGTGGACTGTCGCTCAACTCATTCTTCAGTCGCGTGAGCCATTGTTGTCGACTGCCCATAATCCCATAAACACCTGGGAGTCACGCGGAGCTCGTGAAATTCCTCCGACACATGTGCAGATGTGCTCTGATGCGCGTGGAATTCGTCCCCGCGCCCCTCGCGTTCCCATTGGTTTTGAGGGAAGATGGGTGTGTCGTCCGTGACCTCGCTGCAGCAGGTGATTGGCTCGCAGCTGGATGCAGGTGTGGCTTTGATTTAAATGTGTCTTTCACTCACGCGCTGGAATAAAGTGGAGGGAAAATTGGCTGCAGTTACCCCAGGACACATGATGAAGTGTGCTTTTAATAATCATAAATATAATTATGGTGATTGTTAATATGAAATAGAGAAATAAATACACTTTGGTCAAGACAAGGCCATAATTTCTACATTTCCATACGTTTCTACATTCCATTATTTCTTAATTACGTACAGGGGCGATTCTAGGTTTTCAATATTAGGGGGGCTCAGCCTCGAATGAGGATATATATATATATGTATATGTTTTTACAGTGGATGGGAAAGGGTCTTGTATCGCTATTAAGCTGCATTATAACAAAGAATGGCAAAGATGCAGATGTCATGTTAATACACACGCCTCGTAACGTTACTCTGTTTATGACGGTCAATCCAATGTGCTGCTGTACTGAAGAATGCGCTCGCAGCCTAACGCCGTTTTCATAATAAGAGTTTTAAAGGGGACTATAAAGCGATCTCCAATTCTTGTACAGATTACATTATTACTCACAATATTTTAAGGGGGCTAAGCTAGAGCTATAGGGGGCTTTAGCTCCCCTAAAAAGGGCCTAGCAATGCCACTGATCACGTATATCTATATTTATTTATGAATCTTTTCATTCACTTATACTTAAGTAGTTTTGAATCCTTTATATTTTCAAAATTTCTTCAATGAATTTAATAGAGTCGTTTCATATGCACACAGTGAAGTGAGACCATAGGAAACACGCACCTCCGATTTGCACTTTTGTGATTTTAAATTCTAAAAATGATTTTTAGTCACTCCGTTTTAACGACAGAGTTTGAACCTAAGGATTCATGCTATCTAGCAGAGTTGACAAAGAAAGCCAGAATATCTGACGGATGACTAAAAAGCCACAAAAATATAGCTTTGTCTTAAATTATAAAAATGCACTATTCTTTTACATATTTAAGTAAACATAATCTCCGATCTTTGGACCTCAAATGTAAATTTAATAATGTGTAAATGTTTATAGATCCACTCATAACTTTAAACAGGTTGTTAATACTGGAAATAAAATAAAACGGGGTTTTTTTGCCATTTATTTATTAACATCACACTTTGTTTAATGTTCCTCTAGAATAGTGCCAGGAGAATAAGAACAATAACACAAACACGCACTAAAAATAATTTATCCGAGTGTGCAGTACATTTGTGACGTGATACTGTAAATCTTGTTTTGTCCATCAGGTGGCGCTCGGTGAATGTAAGTAGCTGCATGCAACTATGGTTGCACTTTTCTGCCACTATTCGTCACTGTTCTGAATATCACTTAAATACTATGATGTATGCTGTGTGTAATTATTAAATTGTGTGTATGGCATACAACAATTGAGAATTATATTAAATTGAACAGTTTAAAAATATTTTGTAAAGGCAGTATTAAAGCATCCGTGCATGAAGATCTTATTTCTGTCATTTGCTTTTAATGAACCGTCTTATACAGTTCGAATTAATGGCTCATATTATCACTCTTTTCAGAGCACGAGGGTTAAAGAACAGATTACTCAAACAACCGCTATATTATTATTTGTGAATTTAAGCAGCTTTGCGTTATCTGTGCGCAGGACTGACGCGCCTGAGACACCCGCAGCGGGAGCGCGCGCCGACAGCTGATGATGCACTTGAATGAGCCGCGGGGTGCGCGCACTGACAGCTGAAGGTTCTCCGCGATGACGGACACTCCGATGGCCCATCAGCAGCATCAGCATCCCTGAGCACCTGCCAGCAGCAGCATCAGCATCATCCTCGTGCGCCCGGCCAGCATCAGCATCCCTCATCCATCCCCATGCGCCATCAGCGCCGCGCAGCGCCTGTTCTCGCGTCCTCTCCGCGCGCCTCCGCCATCCTCTGCGGCTGAAGCTGCACTCTCTCACCGCGTCCCGTCCGATCGCCTCAGCCTCCAGGATGCTGTCCGTCACAGGGATGCTGGCGATGGTCGTCATCCTCGGAAGCGTAATGCTGCAATATGTGTCACCTCAGCTCAACGGTAAGGATCCGGGGACGCGCTCGTCGGGATCTGTGTGTAATCTGCTTTAGGGACGCGCAGGTTAGAGGTCGATGCCATCTTTATTATCATACGCGCGCAATCGAGTTTATTTTAATGGCACCTCGTCAGTGGAGATGTAATGCACGCGCTGGGATTGAGTTGATTAAATGTCGTACGTTAACCTCGCGTGTGCGTCTGCGCGGTTTAATCTTCTTTTTCGCACTGGTTGTATTTCAAAGCGGGACATATTTTCATATTCTTGTCCTTGGGAAGGATTATACGAGTTTTTTCCTCCTGCTCGTATTCTCCAGAGAAAAATGTCTCGTTTTCACCCTTTCCACATCCAGTGAGCTGTCACGACTCGTTTTGCGAAAAAATATTGCAAGAAACACGATCTGAAGTCATGAGGTTATTAATACACAGTCTGGTAATAAGATTATTTGATTCTGCCCTGAGCTTGAGTGTGTGAAATGAAATGTTGATGTGTAATTGTTTGTGATGGAGGGAGTGCTGCTGTTGATATCTGAACAAATGGAAAGCAAAGGGTTTGTGAGCAGTAAATAATGAGAGAGTGATTCCCCACAGGCATGTGTGTGACTTTACATTCTGGAGAGTGACCGGGAGAGGGCACATTCATTACCTGCAGACAAACAAGGCCGGGGTATTCCCTCTCCGGAAACCAAAGAAAACAACAGGGACTAATCAGTCATTTTTATGTCCGAGTGCTGTTTTAGGGCACTATGATGCATCATTCGAAGCATCCGCTGAATGGATAAGTTTTATTTATTGTTAGCAGAAACACATTTTATTTATATAATAATAATAATTGTATTATGTTTAAACACAGATATGGGGTAAAACTATACCCCACGTAACATCTATTTCATTGTTATTTCAAATACATTTGAAAGTCATATTTATAGAGTCACATACTGTAAAAACCATGGTAACGTAGATCAGGTTTTCTTAACTCATCAAATGAAGTTTGTTTACAGCAACTCATCACCAGTCAACATTTAAAATATTCAGTTGAATGACTTTTACAATGATACTTAAACATTTAAGTTAGCACAGGTGATGAGGTAGAAAGCGCTTGCGAAGTGTGTCATTTCTGCATCATCAGGGTCAACGGACACACCGTCGTTCTTAAACGGATTTCTCCGAACACTCCCTGTGTCTTTCATTGGTTCAGAATCAGCGAATTTCATGAAGATTCAACAAGATTCATATTCATGGATTCTTGTGTTTACCAAAAGTTCCCAAAAGACAAACTTAAAAGTTAAAAAAGTTATTTATATCTTCACATCAGCATAGCAACAGCCTTATGCCAGGATGAAGAGCATTGATGTCTGTGCCTTTCTGAAACATTCCCTGTTTTTGTGAAGAATCTGTGTGCACATACTGTGGGAGTGGGACCCTAAATGTCGTTGCCCTTGAGCCCCTTCACTCTTCTGACGTTCACAGCCACCACCCTTGTGTTCCACAGACAATAGCCTCTCTTTCCCCAGGGTCCAGCATGGAAAGAATGACTTTTTCCTATTTCCTTCCTCCTAACTGTCATGGAGGCTAAGGCAAGGGTCTTTCCGCCACTTAAAGAAACACATTCCCTCTTGACGATTAATCATTATCAGTAAAGACACTGCGTGATGTCTTGAGTGGCCAAGAGCCGATTTTTATATTGTGGTAGAATCTATGGATCTTTTAACAGAAATGGTGCAGCACAGAAACTCAAATGTAAAGCCCACCCCTGACTCACATCATTGGTTGAGCTTATATTGCTGTGTCAGACGTTTGGGTTGAAACAGACTTGAGCTGGAGAGAGATTTTCATGATAGCATCACAGTGCTTCAGAAGATCAACCGAGAAATAAACTGCTTACAGATCCCAGTACAGTTAAGATGACAACTGGAGATATTCTGGAGTGATTTATAATCGACCTCTTTCACTGTTCCAAAGAAAATAACATGCTGTGCAGAGGTTGTTTGTTATTATTATTGTGTGTGTGTGTGTGTGTGTTCATGTTTGTATATCCCGGTGGGGACCTAAACCTGAATACACACCAACACATGGGGACTCATGTCACCGTGGGGACCAAAATTGAGGTCCTCATGGGCACAAAAGCTAATAAATTGTACAGAACGATAATTGTTTTAAATCTAAAAATGCAAAAAGTGTTCTATGATCTTTAGGTTTAGGGATAGGGTTAGGGATAGGGGATAGAATATACAGTTTGTACAGTATAAAAACATTACGCCTATGGACTGTCCCCACGGGGATAGTCAACCAGACATGTGCGTGTGTGTTTTGACATAAGGTCAGTGGCTCTGGTGGATAAACCTTCTATTGTTTGGTAAAGTCTGACCGTACAGATTCCGTCCTCAGTGCAGTTACTATACAGCACAACTCAACACTTCACTTTCAGTCTCACAAACTCAAAATCCAGATAAACCTTGTTTAAATAAAATCAAGAAAATGCAAACAAAACGATTTCGTTCAACGCTCCGGCAAACTTTTGTATATCAGCGGAGACTAGTTTGAATAGTGAAGGGCAGACTGAGACAAACACGTGATCAGAACCGGACTGATGTTTTGTGGAGGGTTTCTTCTCGATCACTAACCCTGAGAATCAAACGCCTGTGATGAATTCAGCCGATTAAAGCACACGCTTCATTCAGAGGCTTTCAGATGTAGGTGTGCATGTACCCATCCACAGGACGGCTTTACAAGGAAATCTAATAACAGACTGAATAATGAGCTGTTGGGATGTCAGATCTGGAGCATTTGGTTCTGTGCAGTGACGGGTGCTTTTACATTCAGATGATCTTCATTTTGAAGGAGAATTGATTTAATGACTTACAGGTATGTGTGTGATACTGTATAAACTCTGTTTTATATACGCGAGTACAGTGTAGCGTGTTGTGCGTGAGCTGCAGGAGATCTGCGCAGGACTGTAGATGGCTGTGTCTCATTCTGCTGCATGTTTCTATTATTAGAACCGACACAAAGAGCACAGAACTGACTGAAGACATCCATTAACACTTAATGCACTGGCGCTTTATACATCAGTGTGTGTTTCTGTTTGTGCGCTTGACTGTTACGTTACAAAACACACCCTCATGTGCCTCTGAAGAAAGGACGATTGTGTGTCGTGTGAATGTGTGTGTCTAATCTGACCTCATGAACACAGCAAAGCACAAAACTGGAGACATTCTCAAGAGCAAAAGTGACTTACTGTTGAAAGGATCCGTTCATAAACCATTTCTGTCATCATTCACTCACTGTCATGTTGTTTTTTGTCTGTGGAAAGTTAAGAGAGATCATGACGGTAGTCCACGTGTGCATTTTATTCCAGTTTCTGAAGCTTTGTGCGAGGAACAGACTGAAGTTTTATGGTAACACTTCTCAATGCTGTATAGCTTTGTCAAACTGAAGATTCGTCTGTTTCTCACATAAAGCTGTTGAGAAAACGTCAAGAACGGCTAAACCCTACATCTGAAGGACGATTATCATCTTACTTTATTCAGTGCTTCTCAGCTGTGTATTACAGTCCGAATCAATGAAATGTTAGAAAAATATATATGCTCATATTTAATATGTCTGGAAAAAAATAAGACCACTCCAAAATTATGTGCAGTTTTTCAGAACGTACTATTAGTATTTAAAGGAAAGTGTTTTTGTTTCATTCTGTGAATTACCGACAACGTTGTTTTTATTTGCGTAAACTCACAACTGCCGAAATTGGTCAAAATAACAAAAAACACGCAACACATTCAATGTTCAGATTCATTTTTAAACTACACAATGCAAACGTGCGATGCATTTAATAAAAGTTTAGCAAAATAACATTGATGAAAGGCAAATTTGGAGTGCTGCTCTCTTCATTTCTTCAGAAAGGTTCACGTGTTGTTTAGAAGTTTGTGTGTGCGTGCACGGTATCTTTGGAACATGAATTGAATGTGGTTTTGCTCCGATGAGGACAGAAGTGTTGGATGAGGTCGAGTGTGAATTCATGTAACACCTGCAGGGACTGTGAAGACATTCAGCAGACGAAAGAAAATCATTCACTCTTAACGTCTTACGAACTCAACATGTCATTTAGCAGGCAACAATTTCAGAACATCAAACCGCAGACATCAAAAGAAGAATAAATGAGACCGAAACTAAAACACACGTGTGATATTGTGACTCGTAAGATGATTTTAGGATTGTACGTCTCCATGATGGACACGTGTGTGAATATGTGACGTTGACGGCCGGCCGGGCGAGCGAGCGGGTGTTTGGTGCTTTAGTGTTTTGTCCTGCACTCCCCATCAGAGGGTTGGATGAACACACTTGTGTTTGTTCTCTCCAGCTTCTTATTTTCTGCTTTGTGTAAATGCATCTACAGTATAGCTTCTGCTCATGTCTTACAGCTTCTGTACTTTTGGATTCGTCTGTTTTGCAGATCCTCGTTGTTTATTTTGAACAAGATATCTGATCATTATAGTTTCCCCTTGTTAACAGTTTGAGCTGAATTGTGTTTTGTGATCCTTTGATGCAGATTTAAAGGCTGATATTAAGTGATGGAACAGTAAAAATGTATTTAGTTTATAGAAAAGTCAGAGCGGAAAACAGAGTTTAACTCTAAGTTTAAAAGAGAAATAAACATGTTACTGACATTATTAGAAAACGGCCTTAAAGAGATATATATAAAGAGAAATAATTGTTTTCCCTCATGTCGTTCAAAACCTGTTTGTGAGGCTTTCTTCAGTGGAACACAAAAGAAGATATTTTGAGAAATGTGTGTTCATACAATGGAAGTAAATGTTATCAACATTCCTCGAAATATTCTTCTGTGTTCTGCAGAAGAAAGAAACTCACACAGGTTTGACACGACATGAGGATGGATAAATGATAACAGACTTTTCTGTTTTAGCTGAACCGTCCCTTTAAATACACTCGTGGGGTTGTGATGTTGAGACTAGATGTGATTGAAGGATCCACACATATGATTGGCCCTCAGTTTTCGCACTGACATACGGGCACTCAGAATCAGTTCCGCTGGTGTGAATGGGCGCGTCTGATCTCAGATCAGTACATATGAGCCAGATGTTTCTGTTCCTGCAGAGTCGTGAGGAGAATCTCGCTGCAGTACAGAAGGTGTGAAGCTCAATCTGTTCACCGGGCTGGGTGAAAACTCCAGACACAGATGTCTTTATTCCAAGAGAATATCATTACGCTTCACGTGATCGAGCCTCAGGCAGGGATTTCAAGCAAAGTGAAAATTGTTTCTTTTCATAGCTTCACACACACACACACACACACACACACGCACGCACGCACACACACACACACACACGCACGCACGCACGCACACACACACACACACACGTACGCACGCACGCACGCACACACACACAGGCTTTGGTTGACTATCTCCGTGGGGACAGTCCATAGGCATAATGTTTTTATACTGTACAAACTGTATATTCTATCCCCTATCCCTAACCCTATCCCTAAACCTAAAGATCATAGAACACTTTTTGCATTTTTAGATTTGTAAAAAATATTGTTCTGTACGATTTATAAGCTTTTGTGCCCATGAGGACCTCAATTTTGGTCCCCACGGTGACACGAGTCCCCATGTGTTGGTGTGTATTCAGGTTTAGGTCCCCACCGGGATATACAAACATGAACGCACACACACACACTTAGAAATATTTATAAAATATACCAATAACATAACAGAAGCTGTGCTCTCCTCAGACTGTCTTCTCAGACTCTCATGACAGACTTTCCATTTGCTCTTCATTCCATCTCACTGATGAGAAATAATTGAGTTATTGAAGAGCTGTGATTTGTCTTTCTGTTGAGTTATTAATATACATCTGTGTCTGTGTGCAGATCTGTGTTGTTGTTTGTGTAGATCATTCTGGTATTTGGAGGCTTAACTACTGTTGCCGACAGCATTTATTGTATCATGAACTAAAGCTGACCTGGAGTCAGGCGAGATTGTGTATCAGTTTAATATCTCGCTGGATTTTGCTGAACAGCAGGACTGAGATGAACTCCTTTAGTCTTCAGATTAACTCAAGTCCCCTGCGATTGTGAAGAAAGACCCGGGTGATCTCACATCTGTCTCCTCTAGAGATCAAACTGAGCTCACATTTCACCCAAAGAGAGAGATGTTTATATGCTTCTCACTTTTGACTCATTCGTCGTTGTAGAAAAATAAAGGGACACTTCACCCAAAAATGAAAATTCTGTCATCATTTACTCAACTTCGAGTTGTTCCAAATCTGTATAATTTATAATATAATATTTGGAAGAATGCTTATAACCAAACAGTTCTAAACCGCCATTGACTACCATATAGTAGGAAAAATTACTTTATCTTTTTTTTGTTCTGTTGAACACAAAAGAAGATATTTTGAAGAATGTAGAAAAACAAACAGCTCTGGGGCACTTTTGAGCTCCATTGTATTTTTCCCTACTATGGGAATCAATGGGGTCTAAGAACTCTTCAAGCATTGGTCCAAATATCTTTCTCTGTGTTCAACCAAACAAAGACATTTATACAGATTTGGAACAACTAGAGAATTTTCAAGTAAGAAAGAGATGGTAGTTTAAAGAACCTTTGACTGAACGCTTCTTTGCGGAAGAACCTTTTCAGCACCTTTATTTTCAAGAGTGTATCCCTTTAAAGAGCCATCTCTGAACAGTGAAATATTTATTGAGGTATTTGTGTAATTTTGTGTATGATCGTCATTGTGAGATCAGGATTTAATCAAGAATGTAAGTGAATATTCGTGTGTGAGTTTATGTGTTTGTGGTGAACACCACCTGTGCATTAGTCACTTCTGACAGCTCACTACACACACACGACACACACACACACACACGTGACACACACGGATAGTGTCATGATTAAATCATCCAGTAATGGACTTGAAAGCCAGGGTTCCTACACGTTTTGGAAAAGTATGGATTTTTATTTCATTGTTTTCCAGGTCTGGATTAGTATTAGTATAAAATTATGAGTTTCCAGACTATTGCCCTATTCGGTTTTCTAAAATAAAAATGAAGATTTTCTGGTAACAAATGTATTTTTATGAAGTTGGAAGCATGTTTCAAGCGCTGCCAAAAGATCGGCGCTAGACCAAATCTGCTGGTGGTCAATTGGATGTTACGCCGTTAGGGCTCCCCCTACTGTTCGACTAAACCGTTGAACACACGGCCATACCCACCATTTAGGTCCCTGACATCCGGGTAGTTTTTCCATGGTGTGGAATAAAAGTCGTGAAAAAAATGCCTAATAGGACAAAACTGCACTTAGTATCGCCAATATTGTACAAAACGCCTAGATAACTGAGCTCCGATCTACCGCAGCTGTCTAACAGCGCTCTCTGATTGAATTGGCCAATGAAATGAAGGAAGCCGAGGATTACTGTCCAATCAAATGAAAGAGGCCGGAAGCTTAAGGTCAGCTAATTGTGAAAGAGCGCGTAGCTAAACGTTTAATGTTTTATTAATGTTAGGGGGTCATTCACATGTCACGTTTAAAAACACGTGCAAAACTCTGGCTGTGTTGCTTTCTCCGTCTTTTCAGGGCGCACGGGAGTAAAGGACTCTCATTAAATGAGCACTTTCTACAAGTTGGTATGATTTATTAGGGTCTTCATGAAATGTCTGGGACATTTTTTGCTTAAAAACACTCTTTGGCCGTGTAAACAAAACCCTTCTTGCCTCGTCAAAAACAGCAATGCTCACAGCAACCCGTTTTGGTGCATGTCTCTTTAAATGATAATGAGTTACAGCGAACCCCACCCCCTTCTGTCCGACGTGTCAACACAACACACGTGCAGTACTGCCATGGCAATGGTTTAGCTAAAGTATGTTTCCTGAACTCCTCTGCGGTTAGTTTCGTTTTAAACGTCTCAAATCACTTGTCCGGAGACTAAAAAATCCATCACAGCAAACCGCGCTCACGTTGTGCGTGTATGCTCACTTAAAATCCACAGAATGAGCACCTGCAGATCTCAGCGGAATTACGTGGATTTTAGCGCCTGTAGTTGACAAGTTATAACGTTACACACACAACGTGAGAGCATAATTAGTACCGTTATGCTGTGACAGATTTTTCTGCCTAAAGACGAATGATTTGAGACTGCGTACGGCCCGGATTGAACGTCGTCAAATTTTGAAAGAAGCCAAATTAATGGACTTTAATTCTCTTTTCATGTTCACTAATGAATTATATTTCACCAATTCTTCTGTTGCTGTGGGTTGAAGGTTTACAGTTATTTAATTTAACAAAATATTAACATTGCACTAAATTCCTATCAAATGTTGTGCATTGAGCATGTCTTGGTTTGGTGTTCATTCATTTGTGTGAGGTATAGCATACATTATATATCAGGTATATCAACATTCAACTGATTATTTGGCAAAATATTATAATAATATACATGCAAACAGTTTGATTTTTAAAACCACAACTTTTTTCAGATGTGAAATAGGGTCTGAAAAATCTTCTGGGAAGTCTGTATGTTTGAGTCTGGAAAAGTATGGAATTTTGAAAAGGAAATGTGTAGGAACCCTGGTGAGCAGATCCGGTGCGTGACACAAACAGCTCTTTCTCTTCGAGTGTCTTTTTGTTCAGATGATTTCTGTGAATCTCTCCGTCTGCAGGCCAAAGCAAGTGTGATTTTATTTCTTTATATTCTGCCGTTTCTCACTGTAAACGCATCTCCGGTTTATTCTGGGAAATGGCAACAGATGAAGAGATGATATTACCGATATGATTAGTGTCTGGATCTTTGCGAAAAATCTTTTCTCAAGAGTCCAAAGTGTACCAGAGGCTGTCTGAAAACAGGGCAAACTTTTAGAAGTGAAACAGTGAAACCCTGTGTTATTCTGCATGGCCATTTCTCCGTTCTACACAGCAAACGGGCCGTGAAACAGCGGACGGCAGACAGGGAATGAGGACGCCGGAGGCTGGCGGTGTGTTTGGCAGAACGTTGTAAATTGTCCTGTCAGTGTGCAGTATAATGCAACGCTCCAAACCACATTTTCACAGCTAATGTATTCCTTTATGTGTTCTTATCCTGCGCTTGATTATTTATCAACATACGGGAGAAAATGCCTCGTGCTGTCATATGATAGAGCATGACTTTATGAAGATCTTTATTCATAGAAAGACTGAGAGAAGCACCTCGCGCTGTAATGTGCGATGTATTTTATAGTCTTTGTACGAATAGTTGCGAATTTCCGTGAGATCAGGTTGTATTTTTGGAGACTTCACATTCACATTTTGATGGTTGATTCTGTCTTTTATATTCTGCTAACAGTTTTTCCACTCGTCTTTGATTTGTGGCTTGTTTGTTTTGATTGGCATTCGACTCACACTTTGCTCTCCAACTGATCGGCTTTGATTTACTCGTGGCTTTACTGATTTGCCTTTCCATCCCCTCTTTCTTTTTCCTCCCGTCACTTTCAACCCTTCTCGTCTCCAGCTGGGTTTGTGAAGTCGCCCATGTCAGAGACAAAACTCACCGGAGACGCCTTTGAGCTCTACTGCGACGTGGTCGGGAATCCGGTGCCGGAGATCCAGTGGTGGTACGCCGATATTAACCGGGCGGATTCCTTCAAGCAGCTGTGGGACGGCGCTCGCAAGCGACGGGTGTCCATCAACACAGCGTCCGGCACCAACGGCGTCAGCGTGCTGGCCATCTCTCGCCTCACGCTGGAGGATGCCGGAGTCTACGAGTGCCGGGCCAGCAACGACCCGCGACGCAACGACCTTCGCCAAAACCCGTCCATCACCTGGATCCGAACCCAAGCCACCATATCCGTACTGCAGAGTGAGTGGCTCTATGTACTGTAGTATCTGTAGATGATGAAACACCACCTGACCGCTGAAACTTCTGTCCACTGACAAATAAAGCCCAGATTATATTTCCTGCATGAGCTTCTTTGCATTCAGAGGTGTTCGTGTGTAAAGTGTGGTTCTGCTTGAAATAAACACTGATAAAGACAACATCAATCATTTGACAGTGTATCAACTCTAAACCCTTTTATATATCGACAGCTTTAGACGTAATAAATCTAGAGAAATAAATATTCAATTCATCGACTGACCGATATGATGATTCTGAAAGATTTTATGAAATGCATCACATTTATTTTTACATTAAAGTCGGCATGAATTTAAAAAGGATCATTCTAATTGTTTTACACATTATACATTATTTATCCATGGACATCATTGTTTTTTTTTATTCATTTCTACTTGTAATCTCCCAGATAGCACAATCCATCTGGTTTACGTCTATTTGACGTCTGCATTTACATCTGCAAGACATCTTAAATACATAGTTTGCTCATCTGCAATACGTCTCGGAGACGTCTGAACGTCTGTAATACGTCTGCTAAAGATCTGGAGATCTGCTGCTTAAAAACATCTGCTAAACATCTTAGAAAGAGCTGTTAAATCATAAACATCTTACAGACATCTTCTAGATGTCTATATGACGTCTGACAGCAGACATCTCCGAGACGTATTGCAGATGAGCAAACGATGTATTGTAGATGTCTTGCAGATGTAAATGCAGACGTCAAATAGACGTAAACCAGATGTATGTGCGCTATCAGGGCTTCCATCAAAAACGTTAAGCTCCTCCCCCTCTCAAAACGACCTCCGCGAGGGCGGAGCTGCGATGACTGACAGACTGCAAACTGGCATTCAAATCTTTAACCTTTTAACGATCCAATCAAGTCCCGTCCTACATTTGTTCTCATTTCAGAAGTCGTTTCACTCAGGTATACGTCACGATACAGAAAAAAAGACAATCGCTACTTTCGTTTCATGCCGACTTAAAAAAAACATTTCATAATGTTTCGTTAACATTCCCATTTTCATTACTTTTTTAAAATGTTGTTTCCCGTTATTTAAAATGCTTAATGATGAAAGAACAATATTTTTATACCAATCTTTAGCAATGGCAATGTTAACAAAATGCCTTTTTAACGTTACTACAAGAACATTTTTCGAAAGAGCCCTGTTAGCTGTCTTCATGGTTGAGTGCTGTAGAGAATCATGTCAAGTTGTCCCTAAACAAGAGGGTTTACATTTTATTTTGTTGATCGTGTATGCTTCAGTGTGCATCCAAATACTGTATATCAGCACACACACACACACAGTCACACGGACATCTATGAATACCACTGAAATTGTGAGACTATGTGATGTGTTTTAAATGAGGAATGTTTTGTATTTGTTTTCCTGATTTGTATGTGGTTTTTTCGTTGTTGTAGTTTTGGTTTAGCTTGAGTTTATCTCAGTGTGTCCTGACGCCTCCGAGCCTCTTGTTGTGGATGATTCTCAGAAAACTGTAAATCCTCTAGTCTCTGTCTCACCCCCCCATCCTGTCTGTTCTGCACTTCCTGTGTTGCTTCCTGTTTCCCGTGTCTTTATTTTGTGATATTATTTACTCTGGATCTTTTGTACGTTTTTGTTTTGTGCGTTGCTTCAAAGCCCGGCGTTTCGTGCGGCGCCTCTGAAGTCCTGCTGTGTTTTATCTGTGCGTTGTGTCCTTGAACAAGGGTGGATGGGAATTTGGAAGAAGACACAAGGAAGGGTTATGATGTTAAAGATATGGCCTTATCTCGGTAAAAATGAAAAATGAAAGACATGAGCCTGTGTCTCGACAGGTCATCTGTTATTAAAGCGAGCCGTGCGCGGTCAGAGTTTGACCTTGTGTCTTCTTTGCATTTGCTGTTTGTCTGTGATTCAGTAATGACATTATAGATGTGAGCGAACCAGCCTCAGTACACATCTGATTCAGGATTACTGTCCTCGTCGTCTTCTGACGAGTGTAAAAACGTGAGCGACGTTTCAGATATTTGCCCGAGGTCATTTCCAGCAGAGTGAACCTGCTTCATATTCTGTCATTACTGAGAATCGATGTTTCATATTATATACATGTAACGTGATCCGATCACATGTATATAACAGGCTATACACGTGTGTGAGTTTCTGCTGGTCTTAGCTGCCGTGTGCTCGTGAACTCTCTTCAGTTTCTGTAGTGAGAATATATTTTCATTCCTAAAATGATTTTACTTTCCAGTTTTCCTCCTCCCCAACAGCTGTCCTGTCACTGAAGTTATTGACCCATCTTCTTTTTTTATTCTCTCTCTCCTCTCGGCAGGTGTCCTCCAAATGACCTTCAGCAGATTTCACTGATCTCAGTCCAGACATCCGACAGATATATATACTGTATTTATTTAGTGTCGTGTGTAGACGGAAGCGAGTGTAGATGTGGGTGGAGATAGAGAGCGAGTATTATCAGTAACGCTTTATCCGAGCTGCAGGAGAAGGTGTAAGGAATGCTAATTGGAGCTGCCGGCGGCTCACGGCTCGATGCTCCTCCCCCCGAGCGGGAATTATATCCGGAGATTTACTGTACAAGCCAACGGCAGGGCGATTATGCCACACTCTTCTTTTTACAACTGGGTGATGGTGTGGTTGCTATGCGAGAGACGCCTGGTAACACATCAACTCAACCGGCCTCAACGGAGTCACATTCACATCACATTAAACAAGTGAACGTGCAGAGGTGTTAAAATACATCAAAGTGTCATCTGTGTACCAAGATGGAAAGAAAACCTTTATCTGAAGAAAGAATTTCAAAAAATTCTTAAATCAAGATGCATCAAAAATAAATATAAATAAGAATCTAAAAACAACATACTGTGATGATAATTAAAATGAATTAAAAATGAGGTACATAAGGTATATACAGTACATATCTGCCAGATAAGAAAAATGATTTCCCTGTTTTCCCAATGAATCTTTTCTGTTTTTATAACTTTTGAACAATTTCTTAATCACTTAACTTTCTGAAAAACTTAAGTCTTTTTGCTTAAGTAAATGTATTTTGAGTTCAGATTGGTTAGGTATTTGTAGCCTACAAAAAAACAAAACTAAAATACTAAATAAAAAACATTTAATTAAAAGGTTTGTTTTAATGATTCATTTCAATTATTTGTACACAATGTTATTGGCCTTATTTTTGTTTTTTTATTTTAGACACGAGTTTTGACTTTATAGCATCAGTTTCGTCTATTTCAATTTCATCTATTTCGTTAAAGAAATGTTTAGATAAGATGAAGATAGATGTGCGTCTCTCTCTCTCTCACTCACACAGGCAGACATCAGACAGCAGTGTTTGTCCATTAAAATACATGTTTGTCAACTCTTTAACTGTCCGGGACTTTGTGTTGATTTCAGAGCCGAAAATCAACGCATCCGATCAGGAGATTTTACAACCCAAAACTCCACAGCAGACGTCCATCATTCTTCAGTGTAACCTCACCAACTCACACAGCGCCCATCAGGACACCTTCTGGATGAAGAACGGCCAAGAGATTTACAACACCCGGACACAGAACAAAGACACAGAACACAAGTGAGAGTGACTTTCAGCCGAATGAATAAGACCGAATCATAGATGAAACACAACGTTCAGTCTTCATTTGTTCTCTCTCATGTGGTTGTAAATCTGTTGGGAGTCTTTCTTTAATAGAACACAAAAGAAGATATTTTGAGAAATGTCTCTATCAATAGAGTTCAGTGTTGTTCGATTATCAACATTCTTCCAAATATCTTCTTTTGTGTTCTGCAGAAGAAAGAAACTCATGCAGGTTTGAAATGACAGGATGAGTTAATGAATAGTTCAAATGCGCTGGCAGTGCCTGAAACTGAACTTTTGAATGAGTGTTGGTGGGACACTTCAGGATTTTCGAGCACAAAATGTCTTCAGGAAGTCATGAATCCCCCTCACCAGAGCTTTCAGAAAGTCTCTTGCGTGTGTGAGAGTGATGTGTTGAGAGGCGATGTGCTGTCAGACTGGATGTCACGGGCCTGTAGAGACACATCACAGCGCTGTGTGCCCGAAGCCCCTGTACTGACTGGTGAAGTCCCGGCTCCAATCTCTACTCTCACAATGCTTTCTAGATTCTTCAAAACAACCGTCTTTAGGCAAGCCACAGCCCTTTTGAAGGGTTCACCCAAAAATGAAGATTCTGTCATCATTTACTTGCAAAGGAAGATATTTGGAAGAATGTCAGTAACCAAACAGATCTCATCCCCCATTGACTGTCATAGCAGGGAAAATAAATGTAGGTTTGGAATAACCTGAGGGTGATGATGACAGAATTCTTATCTTTTTAACCTGATGATGGATGAGACAAGAGAAATAGATTTTCTTCTTAACTTACTCTACCGTTTATTATTTTAAGAGGTGGGTGTGCAGTAAAGATTTTCACGTCTGTGTTTTGTAGGTTGAGTAAACCGCGAGCGGAGGATTCTGGTGAATACATGTGTGTTTACACTTTCAAACTGGCTCCTAATGCCAACGCTTCCATTGAGGTCAAAGGTAAGAAATCCTTTAAGACATCACTTTAAAACTCATTAGCACCAATGAGACGTTATCCAGCCGGAGCTTTTCTTCACCTTACGATGAACTCACCTGAGACCAAGCCTTCTCGGGCCCCCCCTCAGTTATATTCGAAGAACTGCTAAACCAAATGTGCAGTCAAACCGTCACCATATAAAGACGCGCTCGTTACACTCGTGAAATAAAAATAAACAAACACAAAGCGAACGCGTCATAATCCCAAAAGTGGGCAAAACATGATGTACATAAATTAAACAACATTATCGAGTAATAATCTTACAAATCAGAAACAGCCCAGCGAATAAAATGAACTTAATATCACTAAAAGAGCTTCTTTCTGCTTTCCTCAATTAAATCCTTCAAATCAATCTGACGCAGAATGTCGTTCTCACTTGACATTGCTGTCAACCAGTTCAGCATTTGTTCATGCATTGATGTCCGCAGTTTATCTTTTAAAAGTCCCAATTTTGAAAACGATCTCTCTCCTGAGGCATTTGACACATGGGAGGGTGAGAAAGATCCTTAACGCAGCTTCAACATTGGGAAAAGCACACTGGACTCTGGAGGAGCTGCTTTTCTTTGAGGATAAACATTACAGTTCATCATCGAAATGTTCCTGTAGATCTTCGCACTTTTTTTAACGAGACTCTGACATGCCGCGCGCATCTCTTCACTGGGCATGCCTTTTAGACGGGTTAGAGAGCCCCAGTAGTGGAAGGTTTCTTAAGTTTGTATGCTGTCATATTTTCTTACATTTTCATTCGACACGTTGAGGTGACGACGATGTCCTTTATGTACGTGTCCGCTTTGACTCTTGATTTGTGTGTGTGACAACGATGCTCTCTCTACGTAACGTACGCATAATTGCCTCGATCAAAATGTGTTTTCAAACTCACAAGAGAATTCTCTCGGGGGCCCCCAAGTGTTCGGGGCCCTGGGCTGCACTGTTGCCCATTAGGAAAACACGGCCTTGCCTGAGACAAACACTTCTGACAAGAGTCATTTACCGTAGTAAATACAGATCATAGTCATGTACAGAACACATATTCTGCTGTCACAAACAGTCCAATGTGTCAAACTGAGCTCTGCAATCAAAAGTCATTAATATTGAAGATCTCAATATCAACTCAAACATTTCTCGTCACGTTTACCCAAATCCATCCATACTCTTCATGTGTTTACACAATTACACTCTATTGATTCTCTTTCATTTCTCTTGAGCAAGTTTAGGAGAAACATCCGAGACTACCGTTGCGTATTTTAAATATACAACAGACCACAGTTGATCTTCTGTGCTGTATGTGAGCTGAAATCTGTACAGCAGTGCCTGATTCCCTCAAACCCTGGAGACCGACAGCATCTGATCTGACCTGAGTGTTCCTCACAGTTAAGCCCATTTGTTTTGACAGCGGCGTCAGACGCACTGAGCATGCCCAGACTCTTGAAAGCGTCGTCTCTTGGTTACGTAACGTGATGATGTCGCTCTGGTCGTGTGTTTCTGCCCGCAGCCTGTGAGATGACAGCATGCAGCTCCCATGTGCCGCAATCTCTGTTCCGCTAGAAACACATGACAACCGCAACTCCCCCTCAGACCACACCTGCCATCTTTTGATTTGTCCTCTTTTTGTGTTTGTAAGAGTCATGAATCAGGCAAAAACATGTCCAGGTCACATTTTAATCCTACGACAGATACTGTAAAAATACGTCAGAATTATATCTTTTCATCACATTACAGTTATGAGATAACATCAGAATGTATTGAATCATAACGGTGCTGAAATGGATTTTATATTATTTGGGCAAAATGTATTTTCTTGTTTTTTGATTTTGATTTTGTTGACGGACTATGTGACATTTCTACAAATATTAGATGAATATGACATCCTGTTATTCTGCACAATTCAAGTTGAAAGTGTCCGATTCAGCAGTCTGTTCACCCCCAACCGCTTGTGTCTTTGGCACTCTCTCTCTCTCTCTCTCTCTCTCTCTCTCTCTCTCTCTCTCGCTCTCTCTCTCTCTCTCTCTCTCTCTCTCTCTCTCTCTCTCTCTCTCTCTCTCTCTCTCTCTCACTCACTCTCTCTCTCTCTCTCTCTCTCTCTCTCTCTCTTCTCTCTCTCTCTCTCTCTCTCTCTCTCTGTCTCTCTCTCTCTCTCCTCTCTCTCTCTCTCTCTCGTCTCTCTCTCTCTCTCTCTCTCTCTCTCTCTCTGCTCTCTTCTCTCTCTCTCTCTCTCTCCTCTCTCTCTCTCTCTCTCTCTCTCTCTCTCTCTCTCTCTCTCTCTCTCTCTCTCTCTCTCTCTCTCTCTGTCAGAGACAACAGATGGAGGCTTGTGTGTGGTGGGGTTGGGTGGGATTAAGTCTCTGGAATCACTCCCAGCATTTCTAAACCGTCCACTATCATAATCTGCCTTGAGTGTACAAACTTCTTTTCTCAATCTGATTTGATTTATGTGAAATGAATTCACCTCCTCGACATCACGTCAGGTGAAATCATACGCCAGCAGCACCTTCACGCGTTTTTATATTTAGTAACAGGTTACTAGTGAAGGATGTTTGCGTGCCATCCGGTGCCAAGGGGGGCACTCGGGGGCCCTGCCCTCCCCACAGGGTTGTTGTGTGATGAATCTAGTCCGGTTGTTGTGATGATGCGTCTTTACGCAGTGTATTAATGTATACGTGTAATATTGTTTAATTTGTGTTATTCTTGTTCACCTGCATGGAAAATGAGCCAGTGTTGTACAGATTTTCTGATAGGTTCATTCACTTAGGATGCTGCTTTGTGATTGGTCCCTATCTCTAAAGCCCGCTCCCACACCTAATCCTAACCCTAACCTTCGAAGGGGAAAACAGGGGAGTCAAAATCTCACGGGGAGTCAGTTGTATAAGTGTGCCCTTGTACAGATGTGGTACTTTTGACTTTTTTTGTATTAATGATGTTAATTGCGCTGGGAGCCAATTGCCCTCATGTTAGTCGGGGTCTGACGCCGACTCTGGCTGTTGACATGTGTGTTCGCGCATGCCGCTCCGACCATACAGCATCATGACACGTTACATTTCTCAAGGGGAAAAATCGAACATATTTAAAGAGTAAATATTACATTCACACACTGCATCAAATGTCATTTTAAGGACATTGTAATAGTTACTCTTTAAGATCATTTGAAAAGCTCGCGCAAAGACAGCACAATGGAGCGGAGACCATACATTACACAAAACACTGAGCGCTTCCAGCGCTGACCTGATAGTTGCTGCTTAGTTTTTTTACCTAAACATTTTGAACGTGATCCGCAAAATATAGATTTGTATGACAAATTAATAAAGAGATTCCATGCCATTCCAAGTCATTTTCTCCTGCAGCCGGCCCTGGTGCCGCTTTTTTTAACTGGATATATTTTCTGGTACGACCGTGAGTTCCGGTCACAATCACAGATATTCCGTCTGCTGCTGTTTTTTGGGGGGTTTGGGTTACACGAGCTCTTTCCTTTCAGGCCAAATGAGATGTCCCCACAAATAGCCACGTGAAAGAGCTCTCAGCATCCCGACACTGTCACTGATCTCAGCTCAGCATTGATCACACGCTTCCCACGGCCATCAGTATTGGAAATCAGGCCGCGCTGATAGAGAGAATACAGTGACGTCTCAGAGATGAGCTGTGAATGAGGATGATGCAGAGCTAAGCTCCCGCGTGCCGTTCTGCTGTCACACACACACTCACTCGTGCAGATGGTAATTATAGCTGGTGATGTCAGTCAAACTCCAATCCACACCCTCACAATCCCTCACGGCTCTCTCTCGGCTTCATTTCATCCGCATTAATTGCACGGATGGAATTACTGCAATTTTGCAGATTAGTAACAGACTGGAGAGAAGGTGGCGTGTGTGTGTGTGCTGTCATGCAGGATTTCTTCATTTGGGATAATATTCATGCGCGGGGGTTTCTGACGGTTGTGTATTATCTGCTGAAGGTTGGTGACTCAGCACATGTGAGAAGGTTAACCTGAATAATTCTCTTCTCTGGGTTTTATTTGAATGAAATCTCACGTCTGCGGTTGTGGCCACACACTCATACAGACACTTTTACATCCTACGGGTTCATGTTTTGTGTGCTCTGTAACTTTGTTCATCCGAGCATTATTAGTTTTGTCTATTTTCTCATTCTCCAGCCTGATCTGACAGTAACGCAGAACTATTTTGTGATTTGTTTTTTTGCTCATTTGTATAAATTAGGGCTGTCAAACGATTAATGGCAAGTGTGCCATAATATATGCCTGTGTACTGTGCATATTAAATTTGCATTTTATAATCACATACACACACGTGTATAGTACAGACATTTTTAGGGGCAGTGGCCGAAACTCTTAGAAATGCCTTTCTTATGATCACACTGTAGCACTCAGTAAATATCTTCATCTATATTTTGTGTCGTACTATGCTCGAGGGCAACTCTTTGAAAACATTTATAGTAGCCAAAGCCATTATTGCATTTTCACAATAATGGTGATTTGTTGAAATTTCAACATTTTTTCAACATTATTTGCAGGCCAAAAGTGATATTGATGCATATTGATGTTTTAACATTGGTTCAATAGGTTTAAGGTACTCCCTTGCTATCTGGGCTACTGTTAATATGGTCTAAATATTATATTAATATAGTATATAATATTATGTCATAGATGACTGGTTTTAACTAAGAAACTAGATGATAGTGGGAAATGTACTGTACAGGAGTTAGTGTGAAAAACGGTCCGCTTTGTGTAGGCATTTACTATAAAGTGTGCCAATAACCGCATATTTGGTGTTTTATCAAATCGGGTTCAACCATTTTGATTCGACAAGAATTCTAATTCTCTTTGAGAACGTGGATATTTTGTAGGCCTACACGTTGTTAGCAGTTGTCACCAATAAAAGACCGGGAGCAAAACATTACCTACAAAAAATTCAAAAAACAAACTCAAATGATTAATTCTGCGGATCAGGCACTGTCTGTAATGTGGAATATAATTTCTTACAGTAATGGGATGAACTTCTGAAACTGTTGTCTTCACTCTTGCATGCGGGAAAACACGGAGAGGATTAGCGGAATGAGAGTTAATACTACATGCTACATTTGAAATGGAAAAACAACCGTCTGTGACCTGATTTCGAACAAAATCTGGTCCAAACGACAATTCCTTTCTATGGAAGCCCATTTCCGCCACGTGATAAAAAAAATCAGGCTCTAAAAAGTCATAATTATGAGATAAAAAGTCATAATTATGAGATAAAAAGTCAAAATTATGAGATAAAAAGTCATAATTATGAGATAAAAAGTCAAAATTATGAGATAAAAAGTCATAATTATGAGATAAAAAGTCAAAATTATGAGATAAAAACGCTGGTGACATCCGCTGGTTAGAATGGTGTAAATGCAACTCAGTGGTTTTACAAACCAATTGCGATTGGTTATATATATATTTTAGTTATTTGTTTTCAGTTTTCAGTATTTTTTTAAGCTTCCAGTGCAGACATCCAAATGCATCAGCAGACACACAATAATAAAACAGAGTACAAAATATATAAACATATAAATAAAATACAACTGTAAATAGACAGTTGTACAGAAGTAATATGCTGTATGTAAAATAGATTGGAAATTTGCGAATATTCAAATTAATTAAAAGCAATATGTCCAGATGCTCTAGTACTCCTTCTGAAGCACCGACCAGAGGGCAACAGTTCAAAGATGTTGTGTCCAGGGTGTATCAAGTCTGTAATGATTGCACTTTACAAGAGTGGGAAAGAAAGCACCAATGATCTTTTCAGCAATCTGGACTATCCGTTCTTGTCCACTTGTGATCAACTGAGTAGCCGAGGCAAACCTGACAGGGATTAAAGCACACAGAACAACCTTTGTTGGGCCCTATGTGGGTCTCCCACTTCAGGTCCTTTGAGATGGTGGAGCCCAGGAACCTGAAGGACTCCACAGCCAAACAATTACAAAATATTGTGTGTTTTGGGCCACATTCAATGTACAATGTACAAACCCGATTCCAAAAAAGTTGGGACACTGTACAAATTGTGAATAAAAACAGAATGCAATGATGTGGAAGTTTCAAATTTCAATATTTTATTTAGAATACAACATAGATGACATATCAAATGTTTAAACTGAGAGAATGTATCACTTTAAGGGAAAAATAAGTTGATTTTAAATTTCATGGCATCAACACATCTCAAAAAAGTTGGGACAAGGCCATGTTTACCACTGTGTGGCATCCCCTCTTCTTTTTATAACAGTCTGCAAACGTCTGGGGACTGAGGAGACAAGTTGCTCAAGTTTAGGAATAGGAATGTTGTCCCATTCTTGTCTAATACAGGCTTCTAGTTGCTCGACTGTCTTAGGTCTTCTTTGTCGCATCTTCCTCTTTATGATGCGCCAAATGTTTTCTATGGGTGAAAGATCTGGACTGCAGGCTGGCCATTTCAGTACCCGGATCCTTCTTCTACGCAGCCATGATGTTGTAATTGATGCAGTATGTGGTCTGGCATTGTCATGTTGGAAAATGCAAGGTCTTCCCTGAAAGAGACGACGTCTGGATGGGAGCATATGTTGTTCTAGAACTTGGATATACCTTTCAGCATTGATGGTGCCTTTCCAGATGTGTAAGCTGCCCATGCCACACGCACTCATGCAACCCCATACCATCAGAGATGCAGGCTTCTGAACTGAGCGCTGATAACAACTTGGGTTGTCCTTGTCCTCTTTAGTCCGGATGACATGGCGTCCCAGTTTTCCAAAAAGAACTTCAAATTTTGATTCGTCTGACCACAGAACAGTTTTCCACTTTGCCACAGTCCATTTTAAATGAGCCTTGGCCCAGAGAAAACGCCTGCGCTTCTGGATCATGTTTAGATATGGCTTCTTTTTTGACCTATAGAGTTTTAGCCGGCAACGGCGAATGGCACGGTGGATTGTGTTCACCGACAATGTTTTCTGGAAGTATTCCTGAGCCCATGTTGTGATTTCCATTACAGTAGCATTCCTGTATGTGATGCAGTGCCGTCTAAGGGCCCGAAGATCACGGGCATCCAGTATGGTTTTCCGGCCTTGACCCTTACGCACAGAGATTGTTCCAGATTCTCTGAATCTTTGGATGATATTATGCACTGTAGATGATGATAACTTCAAACTCTTTGCAATTTTTCTCTGAGAAACTCCTTTCTGATATTGCTCCACTATTTTTCGCCGCAGCATTGGGGGAATTGGTGATCCTCTGCCCATCTTGACTTCTGAGAGACACTGCCACTCTGAGAGGCTCTTTTTATACCCAATCATGTTGCCAATTGACCTAATAAGTTGCAAATTGGTCCTCCAGCTGTTCCTTATATGTACATTTAACTTTTCCGGCCTCTTATTGCTACCTGTCCCAACTTTTTTGGAATGTGTAGCTCTCATGAAATCCAAAATGAGCCAATATTTGGCATGACATTTCAAAATGTCTCACTTTCAACATTTGATATGTTATCTATATTCTATTGTGAATAAAATATAAGTTTATGAGATTCGTAAATTATTGCATTCCTTTTTTATTCACAATTTGTACAGTGTCCCAACTTTTTTGGAATCGGGTTTGTATATGGAATCCTTTCAACAAAAGATCTATGAGCTACTGAAAAGTATTTCACTGGTTCCTATCTACCAGATAACATGCCTGCTGAAGCCAACAAACTACCAGTAAAAACCCAGAGAGGTTTCTATTGTGAAACATGCAGTAGTAGTAATATCATAGATTTGTGAAGCCATCTCTTAAATGCATAATTTTTGATGTATGATTTTGGAGGGCAAAAAATACACTGCTGTTTAAAAGTTCTAAAACACTTGAATGTTTGACTGAAATGTTTCTCATGGTCTTAAAATCTTTTAATATGAAGATGTATGTTTAAATGTTTGAAATGACTTTAGTAGACAAAAATATAATCGTGGCAACATATTAATTTATTTTATTAGACGACAAAAATTGAGGACCAAATAAAAAAAGCAGCCAAGAAATGAATAGATGAAATTTCTGCCAATACTATTGAAAAATCTTCCTACAAGGTGAAATTTCAAGAAGCTGCTCAATCATGCCAAAAGTACAATTTTGGAAAGGGTGGCTACTTTGAATATGCTACATATATTCTTTAGTCCTGCATATAGTTTTGAATTATTCTGGATGCTTTTAAACATAATTCCTAGATAAAGTTATGATGAGTACTATAATTCTAAAATGTGGCCTGTCAATTTGTAGTATTTAAGTAATTTTTCTGTTTGATGAGGCTTCTAAAATGGGACTTCGGATCAGTTCAAAACAAATGAATCAGGTTGCTTGTTTCAGCATAATTAAATAAAATAAAAAATGTACAGTTATTTATATGCGCAGAGACTATTTGGAAACGTCATGTAAACCCCGCCTCCAGAAACAAGGGGGTGTTGGATTGTTCGAAAACACTATACCGTCTCTCAACGTTTTTGAGCTTCGTTTTTACCCCAAAACGCAGAACGAAAGCGCAATTCGCCTGGACTATGCCGAGCCCTTAAAGGTCTTTGAGCAGGGATGTTGAATGGATGGCGTGTATATACATTTAGGAAATATTTAGTATTTACTTAAAATATATATATATAAGTGTTTATTCGTTTTTATATTAAATATATGCATGCATGTAAGTGCGTATTTGAAGAGTTTGGTTCCAAAATGAGATAACTTTTGAAATGTTTCAAAAATCATGCTTTTTTATTGTGCATTGCAATTATTATCAGTCAAACTGCAGTTGGTTTGTTTTGATTTAAGCCATAATAACTAAAAAAATACAGCTAACTAACGCAATAAGTCACAATAAAAACAAGATAGCATAATAAAAAACATGATTTTTCAACAATTTTAAAAACTGAGTTATCTCATTTTGGAATCAAACTCTTACAAAATGAACATACACAGTGCACAGACATATATTATGTAAACACAGACTTTTATTTTAGATGTCATTAATCACGATTGATCGTTTGACAGCCCTAGTATACCTTTGTCTGATGTGAACAGTACAAAAGTGTATGATTATTAGAAAAAAGCAATAAAGAAGCCTCACTCCTAAACCCAGATCCTACTGAAACACAAATGAGATTATATGACTTCATATGAATTAGCCACCCTGAAAAAGAGCTATTCATTCCCATCAGAACTGAAGTGAGATGGTGTTGGTTCAACCTGTACGCTGTTTTTATTCTGTGTGAAATGACACTTTTGGTTGAACCGGTTGTTTAACTTCATGCATTGTGGTCTGCAGATAACATGATGTCAGAAACATCACATCACATGACCTGAAAGATAAACAGAATGTCAAGACATGATAAAAAGAGTTTTAAACGAGAGAAAATAACCAGACGTGCCGGTCGAAAAGCACAAACGTTGTTTTGTGTTTTCTTCCAGCTGCGCCAGAAATCACCGGCCACAAACGCAGCGAGAACAAGAAAGAGGGAGAAAGTGCCATGATGTACTGCAGGTCGGTCGGGTACCCGCATCCTGTGTGGACGTGGCGTAGAAAAGTGGGCCGCTCGTCCTACATCGTGAGTACATGAAACACACGCAAATCCTGCTGCACTTTACATGTCACTATCAATGTTCTTTACTGGTGAAGTGTGTCATTTTTACCATGTCTCAGTTTAATATTCAAGGCACAAATTCATATTAATAATCATACTGTCTGTCAGAAAAGATCAATTTCCCTGTAAAGGAGAACTGAATACAAATTGATTTAAAAAATAAAAAACATCAACAACAATAATAGTCAAGATACTTCAACTGACAATATATACTTTGCAAAAAAGTTTATTCAAATGTACTTCTACACTAATAATAAGTCTGCTCTTTACAGTGCGTACTTCTCAGAAATATACTTTATATAATATACTTGTCGAAACAACATACA
This sequence comes from Triplophysa rosa, assembly GCF_024868665.1. NCBI lineage: Eukaryota > Metazoa > Chordata > Actinopteri > Cypriniformes > Nemacheilidae > Triplophysa > Triplophysa rosa. Next base: position 25,074,108 of record NC_079901.1, on the reverse strand, counting down.
GTAGTACTCAAAGTTAATTACTTTTACATATTAAAGTGCAGTATAAAGTATACTTTATAAGCAATTTAGTTGCAAGTAACATTGTATACTACTAGTATTAGCACTTACTACATAAAGTGTACTTTAAAATATACTTGAAGTATACTTATTTTTTGTAAATAATCTATCAGCTTGATTCTGATTGGCCAGTCGTGACATTTGTAGGTTCGTTATTCCCAGATAACAACCGCTCAAAACTAATAACACACGGTAACCCGGATGCAGCAAATCATTTTGACAGGTTTTTTAAAATAAATTATATCTTTTAATAACGTATATGACATTATATTTACAAACGATTAAACCAAATTGCCTGTTCGTGACATTTGAAGGTCGTTTCTTACCTTAAAACCGAAACTAAACAGCTTTTCCTCGCGGAAGGTCTGCATTTGGTAAAAAGGAGCTCATAAAATATTTCTAATTCACATTTCATGTCCAGTTTTTTTCTCATGTGGCAAGTAGCCGTGTAATAAGCGGGATAATGATCAAGCTTCGCGTCGGGTCCTGATCACACTGTCGGGGCTTATTTCTGCCATAACAACCGGCTGCCTGTGCATTATGCAGCAAATCATTTGACAGGTTTAATTAAATTAAATATATCTTTTAACAACATATATGACATTATTATAAATTGCCTGTTCGTGACATTTGAAGGTCGTTTCTTACCTTAAAACCGAAACTAAACGGCTTTTCCTCGCGTAAGGTCTGTATTTGGTAAAAAGGAGCTCATAAAATATTTCTAATTCACATTTCATGTCCAGTTTTTTTCTCATGTGGCAAGTAGCCGTGTAATAAGCGGGATAATGATCAAGCTTCGCGTCGGGTCCTGATCACACTGTCGGGGCTTATTTCTGCCATAACAACCGGCTGCCTGCACATTATCCCTTCCGTGTTCTATAAAGCAGAAATGACACACTTCACTTTCAGATATCAGAGGACACAACCTTCATTCATGATCTTTTAACCTTGTGTAGGACATAGACAACACAACCGGCCGGTTCTTCATCAAGAACAGAAAGAATTACACAGAACTGAGTGTCGTCAATCTGGACATCAGCACAGATCCCGGCGAGTACGCCTGCAACGCCTCAAACGTCATCGGATCAAAAGAATCCGTCACCATCCTGCGTGTGCGGAGTCACCTCGCCCCGCTGTGGCCCTTCCTGGGCGTCCTGGCAGAAATCATCATTCTGGTGGTCATTATTGTGGTTTATGAGAAGCGTAAGAGGCCGGACGAGGTTATGGACGGTGAGTGATGATCTGTGTTCCTTCAGCGGTCTGTGGGGGGGATGCTGCAGTTTTTGTGTTTGAATGACACTCGTTAACATTGTCCTTTAAAAAGATCAACATGTTCAGCAGCAAACACAAGATGACTTGTTATAGATGATCATTTTCTTATCCATTGTTTTTCTGGGTTTAAACGTTAACTTTTAGAACTTTGACCTAAAACACGAAAAATGAATGCCAACAAAAATGTCTTGTCACAGAAGAAAGTGTTATTGCTCAGATGTTTCCCTTTCATAGCTCAGGAGACTTGATGGCTGTGTCTCCAGAAATAAAAAGAGAATGAAACGAGAGTGTAAATGTGCGAACACGTGAAGAGTCTGGAGGTGGAAATGAATGTAGATTGTCAAGGTAAAATAATCTGGATTTGAGTCAATGTGATGAGAAATGATTGAGTTGATATTGAGATCTTCAATAATATTACACGGCTCGTTAAAATGCTTGATTCTGATTGGCCAGTCGCGACATTTGCAGGTTCGTTATGTAAGGCATAATGTACAGGCAGCCGGTTGTTATCGCAGAAATCAAATGTCACGAACAGGCAATTTGGTTTAATCATTTGTAAATATAATGGCACGTAAGTTATTAAACGATATATTTATATTTAATTTGTCAAAAAACCTGTCAAAATGATTTGCTGCATCCGGGTTACCGTGTGTTATTAGTTTTGAGCGGTTGTTATCACACTGTCAAGGCTTATTTCTGCCATAACAACCGGCTGCCTGTGCATTATGCAGCAAATCATTTGACAGGTTTAATTAAATTAAATATATCTTTTAACAACATATATGACATTATTATAAATTGCCTGTTCGTGACATTTGAAGGTCGTTTCTTACCTTAAAACCAAAAATAAACGGCTTTTCCTCGCGAAAGGTCTGTATTTGGTAAAAAGGAGCTCATAAAATATTTCTAATTCACATTTCATGTCCAGTTTTTTTCTCATGTGGCAAGTAGCCGTGTAATAAGCGGGATAATGTACAAGCTTCGCGTCGGGTCCTGATCACACTGTCGGGGCTTATTTCTGCCATAACAACCGACTGCCTGCACATTATCCCTTCCGTATTGACTTTTGATTGCAGACTTGACCAATCTGAGCTCAGTCTGACACACTGTTGACATCTCTTCTCAAACTCCCATGACAGACACATCTGTCAGATTTCTGACTCTCAGGAGAAACATCTGAGACACACATGAGACTTCAGCAAAAGTTTCCATTTGCTCTCCATTTAATCTCACTCATGTCTAGGAGAAAGAACTGAGATGCGCAAGTGACGTCACGTGTGATTTTTCCTCCTTATGCAGAGGTATTGTTTACTGGAAGACTATATTGATGAAGAGGAGTGTTGTGCGAGTGTGTTGGTCAGGTGTGGTGTGTAATGCGTTGGTGCTGTTGTGCAGATTGAAGCGCTCATCAATAATGTATTCAGGAGCAGTGCGCTGTTAGTCGGGCATTCACAGAAGTGAACATTCATGAGGTTTGAGTCAGAGGAGAGCCGGTGGGAAACACTGACCCCTGTGCTTGACCAGCGGCGAGAGGACAGCAGAAGAATCACATCTGTAAGCTCTTGCATGTAAGTCAATGAATAATTGATGCGCACTCGTCCCCAGAAGAGAAAAACTTAATGCGTGTGATCAGTGAAGATATCGGGTAGCGTGTTGATTTAAAGCCAAAGTTCACACTAAATACCAAGAATCATGATGTGTTCCCTCACGTCGCTCCACAGAGGAGAGAAAGTGGTACAGGATGAGGACATGATGTGTGGACGTGATGTGGGCCGTGTTTCGTTAGGGAGGAGATCATCCCAGAGAGCAGAACACACGGTCAGCGAGTCTGTAGATGTGAACATGTGTGCGAGGAGAGGCAGTCAGGCATAACCTCATGTTAATTTGACCTTTACAGAAGCACAGAAGGGTATCTGAGAGCCAGGGGTGGTCAGTGGCTACCCTTTAAATCCGCTGCACATTCACTGGATCCTGGAGAGGAGCTGGTTAGGCCAGACGGCTGTTTGATATCGTTTGAAGGTCTTGTTGAAGATTCTACAGTCCTTCTGGAGTCCTTTAATGGTGGTTTGTGAAATGAAGGTCACAGGAATGAGAAAGAGGGAAACATGATTTGAGAACAGTCATTATGGAGATACAGGACGTCCTACACAATCCACTCAAACTCACGTGTATTCCCAAAAAAACCATGTGACTGCAGAAGTGAAATGGGCTGATAAATGGTGATATTACGGGACGCACGCCCAGTATTTGTCCAGGTCACAGTAAGATGTAATAAACCAGTGAAACTCTGCTGCTGTTCGACAAAACACCGGCGAGTTCGGCAGAAATAAAGCGCTTTTGTTTGTTCATTAAACCCAGAGCTGTAATTCAATAACTCTTGTGCTTTACCAATATTACTTACCTTCATAACTTTATTAAACGTTTTAATGGATTTTAAATTGAGCGTGAGGGCCTCTAACACAATCATATTTTATTGAACGGGTTAAATGAAATCATGAGTTAAACTTCTCCCTCATCGTGTGTTATATATCGTGTACTTTGTTGTTGGTAAGTCTTTCATGTCTTCAGAACTTTCAACTTTCTTTTGTTTTGCGTTTATTTGGTCTGTGACATTGACAAACGCTTTTTTAATGGTCTAATATGTAATGTAATATAATATATATGTGTGTGTGTGTGTGTGTTTGGAGGGGATTAACTGGTCAAGGTATCGAAAACAGTCTGACAGGACAACTCGACATTTGTTTTATCTTTCACGTCTCCTGTAATGAGGTCAGTGTCATAACAACATATCCAGGTCATATTTAATCTACAAATAACAAAACATTTATTCATATATCATGTAATAGACGCTGTTATGTTTTGCATAAAGACAATTAAGTGTAAAGGATTTTACTATATTTCTTAGATTGTTCTTTTTTAGGTGAAATATGACGCAGACACGCTGTAACGTTTTCGACATATTCATCCTGACACCTTCATTTCGCGTGATCTCATTATTTAGTCACATCTGGTCTTCTCTTTTACGGAAATTAAAAACCTACTTTTGACATGTAATGACAGAAAAGTGAGCTCTGCTGTAGTCACTGATGCACAGAGTTTTTTAATTTCAGATTTCACTGAATCACATCCAACATTACTAGGATTTACAAACAGGTAACTAGGAGTTACCTAACCGTAACGTCTCGTACATGTCCGTCTGTTTGAATACATCAGTGTCACCAAAGGTCGCCAGAAAGCCTAAACAACACACAGAGCGGTGAGAGAGATGGTGGTGTGTGAACGCTGTGTTCTCTTCTGGGGGTTTTCCTCAGGAGAGGGGCTGATGGAGATGGGCGGGGTAGATTAAGGTAGATTATCAACAGAAGAGGACGTCATGCCATGACGCACAATACACAAATCCTCATGTCAGGATTTCAGATTTTCACTATTGTTGTCTTTAACATCTCTGGTGGTTTGGAATCAAAGAACAGATTCTCGAAATGGATTCAAGACTCAAGTCGTACAGTCGGGTCAGCAATTCACATTTGTATTTGCTCTTGCAATAGTACCACCAGCTCCACTACGAAAATAAGGTTTTTGCTTTTTGAATCATTTTCAATATTTGGGATTCTTTATACACACGAGGGCAGTCGTGGCCTAATGGTTAGAGAGTGGGACTGTTGGTTGGATCCTCAGGGCCGGCGGGTAACGACTGAGGTGTCCTTGAGCAAGGCACCTGACCCCTACTTGCTCCCCGGGCACTGCAGTGATAGCTGCCCACTGCTCCGGGGGTACGTGTGGTCACTACTCTCTGGATGGGTTAAATGCAGAGGTCACATTTCGGGTACGGGTCACCATATCTGACTAATAGGTCACTTTCAAGGTTTTAATTTGCACAAATCACAGAATGACAAATCAAACAATGTTCATTCTAGTGTTGAAACATGAATGTCATTGAACTCGCTCATACTGACCCTGAGTCAGCGGCTCGTGCTGGAAGTGAAATACTCCGTGATGCTGTTAAGAACTGGAGGATTCCCGTTTGCTGTGAGTTCGGGAGGAGGACAAGAGCTCATTTATGTGAGAGATGCATAATTGATATTGTTGTGCGTCAGGAGGAAAGGACATCAGACACACAACAACCGAAGCACTCCATCTGTCTGTGGAAACAAACAATAACTTCACTGTTTGTCATCTAGCTGAACGTACAGCGATCTGAACATTTACACGTTTACTAGAAAAACCAGCTGAAATAATCAGTTTTACAAACTGTAAATGTACAGACTTCTGTCTTACTGTAACCATAAACTAAATGAGTGATTCTCATTTTATACCACCAAATCAATCTAGTGAAGAGGCAGATTAATGTCAAGTGCACTATTGTCTGTTTTCTTCTTTCATGTCTTGCTGTGTGAATCTGATGAAGATGATGAGCCAGTTGCACCGATGTAAGAATCACGGTTTTCATTCAAAGTTCATTTAAAGAGTTTATTCCATAAACATATCTATGACTTGTTGTGATGCTTCAGTGTTTTTGTTAATTGTGGTTTGGAAATCTTTTAGCAAAACAAACTCAACGAACAACCACAAGGACAAAAACGTGCGACACCGGAACACAAACTGAGCTGATGGACCAACAATGTGCAAGATGCTGAAGGTACAAAAAGGACCATACATTCTCAGTTAATCCTTATCAAGATGTTTTAACAAACAACAAATAAAACACAACATGCACGTTTCCCCGCAGAAAAACAAGTTCACCGAGTCCTTCCCGTTTCTGGTCTCCAGATCACCAACCGCATATCCCGACCATACGGACATATCCAAGCAGAGGAGCCGCTCCAGGCGTTTTCCAGCGACACGCATCCTGCCACACGTGACGAAACACACGACAACAACAACAACAGCATCATTACACACAGGCAGAAATAAACAATACAGACTGTGTTGAGTTTGCCTCTGTCAGACTGATGTTGTGTGTGGACGCTGATAGCATCATTCTGAAGGTAACAGCCATTTATTCCACGTGCTGTTACCGCCGTCGCGGTCCTCTCTGTTCTCATGCCCTCCTGCTGCACTAAGTCCTTTTCATATCTACATGTCGTCTCGAATGCATGCAATAACATAATCGAATAATTCAAATGTTGTTTTTCTATTGTTACTTATTACTTTGTGGCGTTGCATCCAAAATAACCGGTGTGTGTGTGTGTGCGTGTGGTCGAGGAGTGTGTGCGTGTGTGTGTTTTTAAAGAAACTGAAATGGACAAAAATGTTACGAGTCGTTGAGATCTTTGTACAGTTGATCATCCCATAAAACAATAGGTAAAGGAGATGTTTTGTCTTAAACTAGAAGGCGAGAACCTCGCCGTGAGTGGCAGAACAGTATTTAATCAAAAAGAGCTGATGTTGTATTAACTGAAATGGACACGTGTGGCATTTGTTTTCTAGAGTTATTTAGACGTCTTGTACATGTGGTGCTGTAAGTGTTCCAATATTATGATAGCATCTGTAAAAAGGAAAAGAATATATCTTTTTTTTAAACGAACTTTAATGTTTCATGTTTCTTTTTAGAGAGATGATGATTCTTGTACAGCATGGCTATAATCCTATGCAATATGTATTCGTATAGACCTACTGACAATTGTAAGGTGGGGTGGGTTTCATTTCAGAGTTCGGAAGCTTTAAAGGGACAGGGACAAATGGGTGCTTCGCATTGGAAATGCACTGCTGTAGTTGCATGACAACTTTTGAACAATAAAACGTGTCAGTGTGTGTCACCACGACAACGGACCAACATACGGGAGGAAGTGGGTGGAGCTAAAGCCATTACAGAATATGTGAAACCAACCGTTTCCTTTTTCAAAATAAAGACCCTGAAATATAACAGATGTGTCTGTGTTACTCTGAACGAACGGTGAGGTGTTTTCTCAACTATATTCAAATGACCTTTGGCTAAGCCCCGCCTTAAAAATGTTATTGAGTAGTATTCAGTACGATGCAGATGACCTACATTTGATCAAATGTACAGCACACGGCACAGCGTTCTGTGTCCCATGATGCAATGCACTCGGCCTTCAGCGTGACGGATGAACCAGAAGTAATATCAGTTGCTATTTTCAACATTCAGCACTAAGTAGTTCCCTTCAGAATTGCGCTCCACAACTCTAGTAAAATTCCTAGATACTGTAGTAGTAAAGTGCATAGTACTACACTTTACTATAGTAAATACTATAGTATACTGCAATATTTAATTAATGACACTATTTTTCGGGATATACATTGTATTTATTTTTCTCTGTAGTATGTGGAGCAGCTTAGCAATGGATCTTAAACAGAAATGATTTTACCTCATTCTTGAACGATCTCTCGGAGCTTTTTCTCCACCTCCTCAACAAACGACGGAAAGCTGGAGTCTAGCAGACAGAGACGCAGTAGCTGCTCCATGTCTCCAGGAGGCAGTGTGGACTGATGATACGCCACCGGCAGAGACATCTTACTCTCACCCAGGAAATACTGAAGAGAATGGGTGCTTCTCAATATGCCTCCTCGTTAAAAAATGTTTTGTACTTTATATGTACTTCACTCTGTTATGTTGTTTGTCTTGTTCTAGTTTTGTGTATGTGCTCTGGTTTTCCTTAGAACCTCTCATTTAAGTTTCAAATGCCTTATTGTAATTGTTTTCTAAAGCATAATAAATAAAATTACAAAAATATGCCACCTCGTTTCCTTGCTCCTCCGTCCTATGACCCGGAAACCGATCGAGCTCAGCCATCTTTAAGGACGTCTCAATTCTCTAATTGCACTGGGAGGAGGCGAGGAGAGAGGAGGCATGTGTATGTTCAATGTGTACAGTCATCATTAATTGACGACGCTCTGAAGTGACGCTAAAGGGAGCGAGGATATGCCATTTCACTTCTTTCAATTCCTCTGTCCTCGCTTCTTTTCCTTGCTCCCTTCTCTCGCCTCCTGAAGGGGTGGAACTAAGACGCGGGGAAAGGAAACGAGGATGCACAAAGAAGAATTGAGAAGCACCCAATGAGCATGAGAAAGGTCAAATCTCAGAGGTCAAATGAAAATGCCACTGGTCACAGCATGCAATTCAGTGATTCCACACAGGAGCACATGAACGCAATGACAGATGATGTCAATCTCGACGTGTTTTCTGTGACCTTGAAAACAATCAAAATCCAGTCGTACCTGAGAAAGCTGTTTGATTGACAGTGATTCCATAGAAAGGTCAGGGGCCGCCTGTGGCTCATCATCTTGAGGGGTCTGGAACAGAAATGGAGCCATTCATTACAGTGTCAGGACACACACCAAGGGCCCTACCGGCCGATCAATACTCTCATTACTAATTGAACGTCTTCACCTCCTGCCATCTTTCATTCCTGCTGCCGGGTCTGCTGTCACCGATAGTATTTAACAAAAACCCTTTGCTTTGTGCATCATGCGTTCACAAGATTTAGAGCCTCAAGCGTGCGTATTTACATTTCAGAATCACAAATAAAAACACTCCGGTTCGGGATGGGATTATCCATATCCTGTTTCGGCTCCTTTTTAATATCATTATGTAACAACAGTACCATCTAGAGGACAAAACTTTCAAAAAAACAAAAGAAAATTATAAAATAAAATCCACCATACCTGTATATATTGTTGAATGTGTCTAGGTTTATTGTGTGCGATATGCTACAAAAATTTACTTGCTCACTTATTCATATTTTTTCACATTTTATAATAATAGATAACTCATCAAAGCAATCAAATATCACAAATGTATTTTTGGTCAAACTAAATGTTAGTCTTTGTGTAGAATTTGCAAGAACGTTCTCTTGTCATGTTTTTACACAGCTTCTTGAGGTCTTACCCTAAAATCAAAGTCATTTCTTTCAAAGGCATTTTTATTAAATAATGAATTATATTGAAAGAAACTAATGTGTTAGAACAATTCTATTTTTGTCTACAGACATTCAAGCATATGCCTTCTGGTCAAAAGGTGTAAAGGTGAAGAGAAATATTTCAGTCAATTAACCCTAAACTTCTGAACATTAGTGTATTTATTTAAAGGGGTCACATGACACGGCTGAAAAAAATATTATGTTTTGTTTTAGATGTAATGCAATGTGTAAACACGATTTAAGGTTCAAAAACGCTGTATTTTCCACACACCGTGCATGTTTGTATCTCCTCTTTGCTCCGCCTCTCTGAAAGCTCATGGCTCTGAAAAGCGAGGTGTGCTGTGATTGGCCAGTTCACCAGTGCGTAGTGATTGGTGGAAAACTGCAAGCGTGTGAGGGAAATGTGACGCCTCTGACCATATTTGGAACATCAGGTTCCTCTTCAATTGTACTGACAGGTACGCCCACCTTACTTGCGCTTACATTTGGGCAGTCTCAGTCAAATCAGACCACCAACTGATGTAGAACTTTTACATGGAATGCATCTTTTGTTCTCACACTTTCATTTGTGCAATTTTACGTGTCTCATACATGCATGGGCAACTTTCGTCGCTGTCGGGCGGAAACCTCCTATGTCCAAATTTGGTCAATTTCATATTTTTTCACAAATCGATGCTATTGGTCAGTCCCCATGTGGGTCTGTTATTTTTACAAATTATTAACCAATCTAAAGTGTTGAAAATAGCTTGAGAGCAAATCTCTTAACTCCATTGGACACTTCAGCTGTCTGAGAAGTCTCGTAACTCCACCTCTTCTTCACTCCGCAGGAGCTTCTCGGCATTACGTCTCCTGATTGAAAGTTTTTTAGACAATAACAAGTGAAAATAGTTAGGTTAGATACATTTGAGTAGGTCTGTTTTGTTAAAAATCGATAGCTGTAATGCTTCGGTGCAGAAGGAAGCCCGTGAGCCACGAAGGTAAATTTGCGAGCAGATTCGGCTAATTTCCGCCTATTAGACAGCCTATAGTCAGCTCATCGTTTTTAGTATTACATCACTTATAGTTCTTAAACCTTTAAAATAGTGTTTAAGAAGATGTATGTAACCATAGTCGTTAGCTTTGGTTAACGACTGAATCCTTTTCTCTTGTCAAGAGGCTCAACGCGACCGCCGACTTTATTTGCGTTCAGATTAATTTCCGCCTATATTAGACAGCCTGTTTAACGTTTTATTTTGGAATTGCATCACTCATAGCTCTAACGTTTAAAATAGAGTTTAGGAAGATGTATGTAACCACAATCATTAGCTTTCATTAGATCTTAAAGCCTCCTCTCTTGTCAAAAGGCTCAACGCGACCGCAGACTTTGATGAACACTGCTGGCAGCAGCGACGTCTGTGTCCGTACCATTCTTATCAATGACACAACAGTATATGATAGCAATATAAGGTATAATACCAACTTTAACGATACAATGTTTAATAACTCAAAAAAATATGCAGTTTTTTTAGCTTCCTGAAAAATAATGGTTTTGGAGATACGAGGATTCCGCCCGACAGCGACGTTATAACACACCAAAGACACAGAAAAACAGGTGTTCGTGCCATATGACCCCTTTAAATGTGATGACTTCTTTAGAAGGACATTTTTGCAGATGTAGCCAAGGAAAATAAGGGGAAAATATCAAATAAAGTCCTGCATGATTCGTTTCTGAATATTCTGCTTCACATAACATAAGTTAAACGCATTGTGAATGTTGTTTAATGCAATGTATAACATGATGTGCGTATATCTGGTATAGCTACAGACTTACAGCGATGCCGGGGAAGCGAGCTATAATGCTACAAGCATTTTTCAGTAAGTTTGTATATTCCACAAAAAAAAAAAACACTAGAGAGTGATTCTGGACAGGTGGGTATAGAACACAATTATATTTGTAAACAGTATGCATCTCATCACAGTATTCCCACCTGCGGCTCTTGTGGGGAGGGTCCAGGTTGTTCAGGGGTGGATTTAGCAGCAGATGAACGTGTGGTCATGTGTTCTTGAACACGTACATGATCCTTCAGCCTCTCGACTGCTTCAGCACAGAAATCTGCAGCTTCTGCACGACTGCTGCCATCAAACTGCAGTCTGATCAAACGGCTCTCTCCCTAACACACAACACAAACACGTCTCTGTGATCTGACCTACAATTATATTCACTGACATCGGACCCTGAAACAAACACACTGCCCATGTCAGCTGAGAACGTAAAGGGAAGGTGTGACTTTCATATGTCACAATGATGCTTGCAACCATGGCGTGGTACATTACTAAATATACTGTACGTCATCCTGTGGTTTACCGCCACAACACCTTTATTAAAGAAATAGTTATTTTATAAGGAACTCATCAGCGTTCTTGATGAATTTGATACATTTCTGTTCATGTTGGAGATGAGATACTTAGCTTAATTAATAAGCCACTGAGTTTGTCTTTGAGCTGTGAGTTGAAGGTCATTCTCTTTTTAATTTGCATATTTAACTTGTTTATTACTCAAGGAAAAGAGGCGGAGTCTGCCTTCAAGACACACACACACATCACTTCCTGTTGAGTTTATGCAGCATCTGATGGCAGCAGTTAAAGCCGCAGAAACAGTTTCATTATCCAAAGTAAAACACAGGGGTTTAACGACAGCTTCTCACCTTTACTGTAATGTTGAACAGGAGGCTGTCTGATTTGTGCTGGACTTTCAGGAAGCTTTGTGAATTAAGTAAAGAAAAGCCCTCCTGCAAACACGCAAGACAACAGGATTACACAAAATCATCATTCGTCAGGGACTTGTTTATTGTGATTATATCAGGATGCACACACAAGACATAACTGTAGTATCATCATGTCATGTTATGTCTCTAACAGTCTGTTTGGTTGTGCATGTACTCAAAATACAAAACCATAATATGAATTTTTAACATAATACGTAAAAGCAGTGGTGTAAAGTATTGGAGTAAATGTACTTAGTTACTTTACTTAAGTATCTTTTTGGCTACTTTGTAGTTGTACTGAGTATTAAAGATATTAGCAACTTTTACTCTCTACTTAACTACATTTTTGAACAAGTATATGTACTCTTTACTCCACTACATTTGTAATGACTAATGCAGTTACACATTACATTTTGCATGACACCTATCTTATAATTAATATCGTTATTTACAGGGCAATGAAGGTACTACAATCTTGTGGATTTTGCCCTAACTTACAAAAACTTGTCAACATGGCTTCTTTATGTGAATATGAGTGCAGTATCAGGTAGATGTCAATCGCTGGCGGTTTATACACGGTTAGCCCTTACCCGCTATTTCTACAGTAATATATTGGCAACACTGTTGCCAGCTAGTTACTGTAGGTCACACATCTACAAAAGCTCTTATTTTTAAAACTAACTCTTCCTAAATGTGCTCTAAACATGTTTGCTCAAAATTTGACCATGTGGTGGGACTATTGCCATGAAGTGATGTAAACCAGTAAAAAGAATGTATAGTATTTCAATTTTCAAAAGTGCTCTCACACTATATAGACAAAATATTAACCTATAGAATGAGTCGGACACAGAGAAATGAACAATCCACATATGAATCTCAACAATGGTGACAATCAACTGAACAGCTTCATGCTGCAATGCATGCTGGGTACATAGTACAAAACTCATTCATGATTGTTTGTCACCATTGATGAGGTTTGTATGTCAAGTGTCTAACTGTGTCTCAATTGCAAAGAAAGATTTTCTGACAGAGATCTTTCCATTATAACATGTAATCACTTTACCAAACATATCTTAATAAATCTTAAATGCTATATTATTATTATTTAATGATTGAATTCTTTCAGATGTATCTTCAGTTACTAAGCAAACATAAAGTTGCGGTTCCTGTAAAGTCCCTTTCAGTGTTATTGTATAAGTGTACATTTTAAAGCTACAAGAAAGTCAAAGAGTCCAACCAAAGCAAACACTGATCGCCATAATGGTGACTTAAAACATAATTGAACCACTATGAACTAGAGTTAAATCTCAATAAGATCTTACACAGATGACAGAAATAAAGTGAAAGTGGTGTCTGTAATATGTGAAGATGTTATTGATGTTTGTGTTTAATTCTCCTCTGGTGAAATCTTGACAGATTTATTGTGTTCATCTGTTATTTACACTTGTTCATCTAAGACTGTGTGACTTAAGTGCGTTAATAGATTCTTTATAATGTATCTTCAAACAGCCATTGCAGTAGTTTACTGTAAAACACCTACAGTAACTAGCAGGCAACAGTGTTGCCAATACAGTATATTACTGTAGAAATGGCAGGTAAGGGCTAACAGTGTATGTGAAATGAGGACATGACTGCAGCTGGCCATGAGGCCCAAACCAGCATGTCCAGTGCAAAAAGGCTTTGACTTTTTGATTTTACTTAACATTACTTTATTTATCCGTTATATTGAAGAGACCTTTTTGAAGGAGTTTGGTTTACTTATGAGCACTTGAGCTTAAATGAGACTTGGGTGTTTGTAATAGACGTACAGTAGGTTATGATGTCGGCCATGATTTGTTGCAATTTTGAGGTGTTCAGTCTTATTATGATTTAAGAAAATAAATGCGATTGCTCTCCTCACGAATCGACTGTTTCTAGTTTTTCACTGACATGTCTCTTAAGTGTTGAGGACTAGTGCTGCTTTGAGCCTACATTCAGTATGAGTAAAATACTCAAGTACTGTTCAAATCAGATACTCGAAGACTTTTACTCAAGTCGTTTTGAAATTGGTGACTTGTAACTTGTAATGGAGTAATTTTCACTGCAAGGTATCTGTACTTTTACTTAAGTATGGTTTTCAGGTACTCTTTACACCTCTGCGAAAAAGACGTTTCATATACTAAATAGGTTTAATTTGTGGTTGTTATTACGGAACATAATCAGTAGAGGGCGCCACTAACACATCAACCTCGGTCCTGTTCTGAAAGATAAAGGAACAAATGAAGAGTGCGATAACCCCGTTTAAAAAAAGATCATGTTTTTTCTTACGTCATCATGTTTTTATTGCGTTAGTTAGCTGTATTTTCTGTATTTTCAAACCAACTGCAGTTTGATTGATATTTATTGGAATGCACAATAAAAAAACATGCTTTTTGAATAATTCTATGTCAAAGTCAATATCAACAAATACTTTAACTAGTATTTCTAGTAAGTCCAAAAATGTGGATTTCATTCAACTTTGACATAAACGCTATTTGTTCATTCGTCATTATTTCTGTAGTTGAGCGTAAATCGTATACATCGAGTCATTATAAAAGAAATATAAGAGAATGAAAGAAATGATTCTGTGAGAATAGCATCTCATTGGATCTGTTACATGAACATTTGAGTTCATGGCTTAACCTAAAAAAAAAACCTGAAAGCTTTTGAAACATTTTAAAGAGATTTTTCCTCTCTGCAAAAATGTTCAAAAAGGACGGGATTAAAAATATTGTCTTTGCATGTGAAATATCATATCAGCATCCCCTCGACTCACACACTGAAAAACTATCTTAAGGAACACTTGACAAACATAAGACAATCTTGAAAGGGCTGATCAGATTATAAACATGTATCCATGACTGAACGCTGCTGTCTGATCCCACAATCACATAAAGCTGTGTGACGGACAGCAGGCTGCATTTCCTGGTTCTACATAAAAGTTTAAAATGTGTCTCATTCTCAGACATGATCTCTGACACCGTGAAGAGCCGGTGACTACTCTGTCCACGAGTCCAGGCTCAGGGTTTAGTGTTGGGTGCTTTTAGAGACACTGCAATACTCTTGTTTTGGCAATCCCAGAGGGACAGCGACAGTCCCAGCGGGTGAGGAAGGGGATTACGCTGTTCTTTCTGGCAGTAAAAAGAAATACGGTCAAGCCCCCGTGATGATGGGCTCAGCGCGGGCCGCCGTATCGCGACCCTGCACTTATGGCCTGATGGGTAAAAGAGTGTTGGGGCTTTTAAAGTGTAAACAGACAACATTTTAAAAAAGGTCAGTAAACATGGCCAGTATGTGTTTGTATAATCTTACCAAAAGCTCCTGGCCTTGAGACACCAGCAGATGAGCAGAGTCCAAAATATTCAACTCCAGCTTCTCAGCGCTGTCACTGGAGTCAAAAATCTGAAAGAAACACAATTTGTGTATGTTTAGATTCACCAGTTTATTACGTTTCACACATATTGTTATTAGCAGTAGTTTAACAGTGCAGTCGAGTAATTCACTCAAATCTTGTCTTGTCTTAAAGTGGTCATATGGCTTTGGTGTGTTATAAGTCGTCCATGCATGTATAAGTAGGGATGGGTATCGTTAAGATTTTATCAATATCGATACTGCTTATCGACACAGGTACTTATCAATACTGTTATCGATACTACGCTCTATAATTTGATGCAAAAACACATGACGTGAAAAGATGTTTTTTAAGAAAAAAAAGACATTTTAAGTTTCTTTATTACAGCTGAGCTTTAGAACTGCAGTTTACAAATGCTTCTGAGCAAACAGAAAATGCCACATAACAAAACATGCGTGTGTTCCTTAGCATACCACTTACGGCACATAGCATGTGCATAGGAGCACATCATAATGTAATTCAACATATTTACTTTACATCACTGTGGTTATTTGGCGGGTAGACTGTATTTCTTTTTTCCTTTCTGGTTTTAGGTCTACATAAATTTAAGTACTATTTTCTAAGCAAGTAATTTTTTTAAATTATATGTACTATTTTTTATAATTTTACTAGCACATTTACTTCAATTTACTAAAGTAAGTAAATATACTCCGTGGCCGAATTATTAAAAACAATGTTATAACTTGTTCTCAAATAAACAACTTTTATTTTGACAGGTTGCCGCAAAGGGGTGTTTGACAGAAGCTTCCTCGTTGTGAAACGCGGACGCTGAAAGCTCCACAAGCGCAACCATGCCACTCTTTCACTCATAAACGCGCAAAACAAGCAGATTACAAATACATCGCGGAAATCATATGGCCCTAGATATCACACATACGTCGAGCAAACTTCCTCTAATTCGCCATTTAACACCCGAATACACAGAGATAAAACAACGCAAGTATCGATAACAGTATCGTTTGTCATGAAGCTTATCGATACTCTGGTATCGACCCAATTATGTACCGGTCCAAAAAAGTACCGGTTCTCGGTACCCATCCCTATGTACGAGACACGTAAAATTGCATAAATGAAAGTGTGAGAACAAAAGATGCATTCTATGTAAAATGAATGCTCACCAGACCTGCCTGAAACGCCTCGTGTAGCCACACCCCCACAAATCTACGTCAGTTGGTGGTCTGATTTGACTAAGACCGCCCAAATGTACATGCAAGTAAGGTGGGCGTACCTGTCAGTACAATTGAAGAGGAACCTGATGTTCCAAATATGGTAAGAGGCGTTACATTTCCCTCACAGTGCGTTTCAGAAAGGCGGAGCAAAGAGGAGATACAAACATGCACGGTATGTGGAAAATACAACGTTTTTCAACCTTAAATCGTGTATACACATTACATTACATCTAAAATAAACCATAATATTTGTTTTAGCCGTGTCATATGACCCATTTAAATAAATACAGTAATGTTCAGAAGTGATCAAAGTATTAACATAATTCTACAAAACAAATGCCATTTGTGTCCCTGTATACAATAGCGCAATATTATTTAGCTGTTGTAAGAATCATAAGCAACTTTTTGAGGTTTTATTTATTTAAGATTTTAATTGTTGGAAAAAAAACTTTACTTTTACTACTTTACTACTTTTTAAAGATGGGGTAACATGCTATGTCATGCATTGAACATGTTGAACGTGCAGCTTCTCATGCTTAACATGGTCGACTTGTTAAAAAACGAGTTGGACGTATGACGTAGTATTTCTGTGCTTGATACACTCCCCCAGCACTCCAACTTGTTTCGCAAAGTTTTTTTATCAAGATCGGCTGCGCTGTGGGCCTGCAGCTGCAGCTCGTTACTCTTGTGATAGTGAGAGAAGTCAGAAGTTTGTTTGTTCATGGCATTTCAGTAATGGATGTTATATAAACACTGGATATAACGCTGGATTTGGAGATGTTTGAAACTGATAGATGGCGCGGTCCCAGTACTAAAAGATGCCAGACATGAACCGCAGGCGGCAAGTCAAACTAAGTCATAATGTTGGCAATCAGCGCGTAAGTGCATAATAAACAACACGAAGGGATAATGTGATGATGTGTTGTGTGCTGGTGCTGTAGCTCCGACCCCCCTGCCCGCCTCCAGCAGCTCCTGTTTTTCCGGAAATAATCGTACAGCTGTATTTCTCTTTTATTAATTTTTTCAAACTAAATACTCTTCGAAGATATGACGTATGCAATACTACTATATACGGTAGGTACTCAAGATTAATATGAGACTGGAGTGTGTAACCCCATCTTTAAAGTATTTCTTGAAGTCATAATTCATCACTTTATCTCATGTTTTATATCTGTCAGTAGGTGATATTAAAAGGTTTCTAGGTTTTTTTAAATAGTAAATACTGATCATTCAAAGTGAATGTTTGTAAACATATCAGCAATAAATTCTCTCCATAGCCTATGAATAAGGCTAAAAAGTGCCAACCATCTTACTTTTCTGAGATTTATTATATACAAACATTTATCAAATAATGACACCATGATATTGAACTTTGTGATGACACAATTTGTTCAGACGTAAACATTCTAACAGAACTTCTAACAGAAATAATTAACTTTAAGCCACATTATTAAATTATTTCATGAAATAACCAATAAATACAATAATTTTAATTAACAGAATATTCCAGACATAATTATAGTTGTGTCGTGTAACAGTTTGAAGTTTCCGCCCTCTCACCTTCCACGCGCAGCCGCGACCTGAGGCCTTTACTTTACCGTGTGGAAGAAAACGACCGTAGCGTTTCAGCTTCCAAACTCGCGTTGGGGTTGTCGCTGTTGTCGAAATTTCATTGTCTAAACTCTCACTTTCCATTTTTGTAATTATTTTAAAGCCGTTAAAGCAAAAGGGAGAAGTACAATAGGAGCTTAAGCGAGAAGAGGCTTGTAGTCGCGCGCAAAGACTGCGCATGCGTCATCACGATTTAACGCTATACTATACATATTTTTTTAACCTTACGTTTAAAATTAATCACAACATTTAAACAATAATCCATCAATATTTATGACGCCTACACAAGTAACAGACGGTTTTGTGTCCCATTTATTTTCAATATTGGACCACTGTGGCGAAATCAGGAAATGACGTCTCAGGAAATCAAGTAATTTTAATCAGTAAGAATGACGTTTTAGCCATTTAAAATTGTAATATTTTTCTGTTGTTGACAAATACACGAAGATTTTACGAAGATATTTTTCAAGGATTATCGCAACTCTCTTATCGTCTTTATCGTTTGTATTGATAAATCAACGTTGATGTTCAGCGATATTTTGAGGTGAGTTGCGTGAAGGGTTAGGTGTTGTGAACCTGAGGGGCAGGGGGCGGGGCTTCCCCCGCCGCTGTCGCTTCTATGGCAACCTGATAGATCAGTCTCATCGGGAATATTTTCGGAGACGGGATCAGAGCGGCTCTGGACGGCGGTGATGTCGGCGGCTGCTGATGTGATTGACAGCCGGTAAGGATCTTGAGGGTCCGTGACCTCTCACATGTGATGCTGAGGAGCCTTCAGTCAGTATTTCTCCTATATACAGGATTACAGAGCAACACGGTGCCTTGGAACTGGGGTGTAATGATGAGACCGGAGCGAGAGAGGATCCGCGCGAGAGAGCATGTTTGGGTAACCTGACGGTCGGATTGAAGCTTCAGCGACACACAGGTGGGCTTTGATCCTCCGGACACGGAAACGGAGGGATCTGTGGGAGTAATCACATCAGTAGCATCACCACACTGGATTCACGTGTCATTGAATTGATCACGCCGCCGTTTCAATGTCATAATGGACAAGTTGCATTCGTCCATGCGTAAAAGGCTCTACAGTTTGCCACACCAAAAAGCTGCGATCATGGGTGATGCTGAAGAAGCGGACAAGGACACCCGGAGGAAGAGTATCCGAATGAAGCCGCTGCCTTCGCCCACCTCGCCGGGAGGCACCGGGGACACCAAAAGCGCAGAGTCCGCGATCATGGAGACGGACATCGGGAGATCCGCCAAAACCAGCTCCAACGGGGACTGCCGGAGATTCCGAGGCAGCCTTTCGTCCATCACCGGTCGGCACGTCCACGACTCGGATGCAGCGGAGGAGAGGCGTCTGATCACTGACGGTGAGGTGACCCCGGGCGAGGAGAGCCCTCCTGGAGCCGCGGGCGGCGGCGCCGGTGTCGGTCGGCAACAGGAGGGCAGCCCGGATCAGCCGGCGGGCTTTATAAAGCTGGAGGGCATCGATCAGATTTTACCGGACGACGAGAGGTATTATCAAGCGGGCTTCATGCACAGGCAGTTGGGGGCGATGCTGCAGCCCGGGGTCAACAAGTTTTCCCTGCGGATGTTTGGCAGCGAGAAGGCGGTGGAGCGGGAACAGGAGCGAGTCAAATCCGCTGGATACTGGATAATTCACCCATACAGTGATTTCAGGTAATTTATCATCCATCTTCATATAGAAATATGACTTGTATGATATATATCTACTTGCTCCCCGGGCGCTGCAGTGATAGCTGCCCACTGCTCCGGGTGTACGTGTGGTCACCACTTGCTGTGCGTGTGTTCACTACTCTGGATGGATTAAATGCAGAGGTCACATTTCGGGTACGGGTCACCATATCTGACTAATAGGTCACTTTCACGTCACTCACTTTAAATACTTCTCATTCTACACCTGGTGGGGTGACATGGCCCCCAAGTATTTCTCATATACTGTATGTGTGATCTGATGAAAACGGTTTCAAGTATTCAAGATATTAATAATGTCAAACAAGCAGTAAAATAACTGCGTGAAACTGGATTTAGTGCATCTCATGAGTAATAGATTTTCTCACTTTCTTAATCTTGAATTTATTTTAATTGAGTGTCTTGTTTAATTTCATATAGCTAACTGTTTAACGCATAAGATATCTGTTTTATTCATTTTAACCATTTATATTTTAATTGTCATTAACTCCCAAATATCACTTTGGCAAAAAGGTTTTTGGTGGCTATTGTTGTGTGTATGGAACTGTGTTTTTACAGCCATTTTGCATGTGATCTGCATCTGACAGTAGAACTGGATTATCTGCTTGTATTTGACAAGAAATCCAGACACACACTGACGCTCTCTCTCTCTCTCTCTCTCTCTCTTTCTTTCTTTCTTTGGACGCCTGTGATTGGGTTCTGTTTACACACTGTTTTCATTCATGAATCTGTGAGTCAATACAGATGTTTGTCTTATTTACCTGTTGATCCTGTGAGATGCTTTTATTCTTCTGGACATTATGAGATTGTATCTGAAGGATATAAGGCAGTGTTGGAAAGAACGGATATAATTGATTCATTCTGGTTTCTGTGAGAGTGTGTGTGTGTGTGTGATGAGATGAGATGCATTGTTTGTTTATGTTGACACAAGGACAGTATCTGGACTTTATATATTGGTGTTTCTCTGAGATCGTATTGTATTCTGTTGCTTTAACCAGTGTGCACACATGTCATCCAGGCGTGCTGGTGTGCTTCAGGACCCGACACATTGTTACTGTGACTGGGATAATAATATCTGTGTCTCTTTCTCTGAACACAATAGAGTGAATTTCCAGCACTGATTACAGGCCTTATCTTCTCCCTCATATACCTCCATAATTACCAGCGCAACGTCACACGCCACAGCATCATTACACAAGATAAAGAACATCAGCGCAGTCTTCACATGGAGGTCTGGGGATTCTCTTGCGCACTTTCTAAACTTTGTCTTCTTGTTTACATTCCCGGGTTAGCTAGGACATCCGTTGTTTTTGCTGAAATGACTTGTTGAGTAGGGTCTTGTCTTATCATTATTGTTTTTGTAGGGTTGGATCAGTGGAAGTTCCTCACTAATATACCTTTGAAAGCGTGTGTGTGTGTGTGATATTCATGTTTTTATATTTGCACAGTCTTGTCTCACTTTCTGTCCCACATTTGGCCTGTAGTAATTTGTCAGCTGTAGACCGCATCATAACCCAAATCGTATGTTAGTATGTGGCTAAACTAAAAATGCAATTCTCTGATAAGCATGAACTTCATTTTATTAAATTTTATGAACTTAATTTCTACATGTAAACATAAGTTTGTAGAGGCTTTTTTAGTGTCTCGTTTGACAAAATGATTTCTCAGAGTCACTTTGAATAAAATTCTATGCAAAATGAATAAATAAAATGACAAAAAGAATACAATTTATATACAGTGCTGAAAGAAGCAAAATGTCCAAAAGGCCTGTTTAAAGCCTCCAGATCAGTATAGATTGCAAAAATAAGAAAACTAAATCAGCATGCAACAGTTAACATCACTACAAACTAAAGAATACAATAAATAAGATTACAACAACTACACATTTCCATTAGGAAAAATACTATTTAAAGGGACAGTTGACCCAAAAATGAAAATTCTGTCATCATTTGCTCGCCCTCATGTCATTTCATACCTGTATAAATTATTCTGATGAACACAGAGAAAGATATTTGGAAGAATGTTAGTAATTTTCAGTTCTGGGACATCATTCACTACCATTAAATGGTAGTCAAAGGTGCCCGAGAACTCTTTGTTTTCCTAAATTCTTAAAAAGATCTCATTATGTGTTCAACAGAAACAGAAAATACAACATATTTTTTTCCTACCATGGTAGTGGATGATGTCCCAGAACTGAAAATTGCTAACATTCTTACTTCTTTCTCTGTGTTCATTGGAACAAATACATTTTTACAGGTTTGAAACAACCTGAGGTTGAGTAATTGATGACAGATTTTTCATTTTTGGATGAACTATCGCTTTAAAAAGAATAACAATCAAACATTGGGTGAAATGGTGAGTTTTGAATTAGTATCAAACTTGTTTTAGCAATACTTCCAGCATTCTGTGAAATATGTATAATTTTTTACTTACAGTTGGGGACAAAAATATTAGCCCCCTTGGTAAATATGAGCAAAGAATGCTGTGAAAATAAATCTGCATTGTTTCTCTTTTTGATATTTTATTTAAAAAAGTCACAAAAATCCAATGTTTCATTGAAGTAAAACAATTTAAAGTAGGGGGGAATCATTATGAAATAAATGTTTTTCTGTAATACACTCAGGCCACAATTATTATCCCCCCTTTATTTAATTCGTTTTGCTACCTTCATTTGCAAGAAAATCAGATCTGAGTCTTCTCTCATATGTCCGATGAGGTTTGAGATTACATTGAGAGTCATCTGAGTCCATTCCTCCATACAGAAGTTCTCCAGATCCTTCAAATGTTGGTGCTGCCTCTTCTTCAGTTCATCCACTCATGTTCTATAGTGTTCAGATCAGGGAACTGGGATGGCTGTGGCAGGACCTTGATTTTGTGTTCAGCGAGTCGTTTTTTTGTTGATTTGGATGTTTGTTTTGAACCTTCAATGTGCTGATGGAAGATCTAACCACGACCCATTATAAGATTTCTAGCAGAGCAAGTCAGGTTTTGATTTTTTTATCTGTTGGTATTTAATATAATCCATGATGCCATGTATCTGAACAAGATGTACAGAACCTCTGGTATAAAATTAGGTCCAGAACAATGAAGTTCCGGCAGTATATTTAAATGTGGACATGGGGCACTTTTTTTATCCCTGTGTGCACCAAACTTATCTTGTGTTCTTGTTGCCAAAAAACTCTGTTTCATTCCATATGGCCATAGACCCCAGTCCTGGTTAAAGTTCCAGTATGGCACATTAATATGGTGCAGTTTATTTTTGCATGAGAGCACAAGATTTGTTTCTTGAACAGTGTCCCAAACAACTTGTGGTGATGGAGGTGCAGTTTTCCTTTATTTTATGAAATGCTTTCTGACCCCAAAATTCAACTCATGTCTGCACTTCTCCATCTGTGATGTTTGAAGAGTCGTTGGCCACTCAAATTCTTCTCCTCACTGTGCAGTGAGACAATATAGACACACATTCTCTTTCAGGCAGGTTTGCAACATCTCCAGTCCATTAAAACTTCTTGCTCGTTTCCCTGATGTTGGAAATTAGAATTTTTATTGTTTTAACTATTTCTTTAAAGCTTCTTTCTATTTTGTGTAGCTCAGAAATCTTTTGTTGCCCATCAGAACTATATTCTTTGGTTTTACCCATTGTGATGAATGATTAAGGGGGTTTGGGCTTTGTGTTACTTAATATTTATTCTCCTGTGCAAAAAGAAGTCATGACTGGACAACATCATGTTTCTAGTCACCTTGGTGTGCATCAATGGGAATATACTTGAGAGATGTTTGACTCGTAAAACATTCTGGGGGGCTAATAATTGTGGCCTGAGTGTATTACAGAAAAACATTTATTTTATAATGTGATTTTCCCCCACTTTCAATTGTTTTATTTCAATGAAACATTGGATTTTTGTGAATTTTTTTTAATAAAAGATCAAAAGGAGAAACAATGCAGATTTATTTTCACAGCATTCTTTGCTCATATTTACCAAGGGGGCTAATATTTTTGTCCCCAACTGTATATATTTGTTCAGAATGAACTTTTATGATGTCTTATGGAAGAGTCTTTGTGTCGAGAGCTTTCCTGTGCTGCCTTAACAGGTTGTCTTGATAGGCAGCTGACTAGTTTTCGGAACAGAGATAATTCAGTACATCGTTTGTCAATGACATCATCACTCATTCCTCACAAAACACACTTGTGCTCACGTCCCAAATGCTGGTGTGTGCTGTGCGTCATTATCTTGTCATGCTCTTAAAGCACTTGAAGTGCGTTGCAGTGCGTGTTGTTGAGCAGAGACAGATGCGGCCCTGACCTCCTCTCGTAACGGGAACTTTCATGTTTTAATTGCATCAGCGTGGCCGTGGCTTATGTTTGCTGTGTTGTGTAATGGGAATGTAATTAGTGTTTTACCATACGCATGAAAATCAACCTCTGTTTAGCTGCACTTAAATCCACTGAACCTGCAATTAAAATCCTCAACGTCTTCATTCATCCGTACGCACAGAATAACCGTATCGCTTCGGCTCTTGGACAGAACACATGGGGCAGATCTGATGATGGGCAGAGATTATAATGAGTGAGATCCGCTCTGGATCACACGCTTCATAAGATCCAGCAAACACACTCATTGAAATGTCAAGGACTAGTGAATCGAAGTCATCTTGAGACGTTTTGAATTGACCTGTAGGAAAGCGCTCACAGTGAAGAAGTGAATATTGGATTTGTTTCAGTTTTAGTTTGAACTGACTGTGAAGTATATGACCGGATTGCATTTGTTTGTATAAGGTTACCCTTAACCAGTGTTGGGTGTAACTAGTTACGAAGTAATTAGTTACTGTAATTTAATTTATTTTCCCTTAAAAAGTAAAGTAAGGGATTACTCTATTTTTTCTGTAATTTAATTACAGTTACTTCTGATGTAATTGAACTAAATACCGTGTAATGCGATTTATGCGATACTGGAATTGACATTAAAATTCAAAGTGTAACTATAAAATGCATGAATTAATGTGTCTTTCTCACATTTGTAATACTTTATGTAGTTTTATATGATTTATTTGAAAGAATTAAGAGTCGTTTCATGTAGGGCTGCAGCTATCGATTCTTTTACTATTCGAGTATTCTACTGATTTTTCCATCGATTAATCGGGTATTCGGATAATAAGTACTTTTTCTTTATTAAAAAGCAATACTAAATATACAAGAGAAAATAAGACAGGTCTCTTAAAATGAGTAAAACAACTAATTTGTTTCCTTTTTAGAACAATTAGTTTTTATTGCTGAAATAGCATACATTAATATCTGTGAAAACTAAACCCATTTAGTACATTCCATTGCCATATTAAATTCAAAATGCAATATAATACAAATATATAAATAAGAAACATGAATAAAAATGGAAATAATAATTTCAAACAATAGCCTATGACTTTTATTTTGGCAGGTTGTCAGAAGACGCTTATTTTTTAGTATGTCTGTTTCTTCACTCAAACAATAACATGTTTGTGAAATAAACTCTCAGCGCAACTCTGGAGGTGAAGTTCATGTCCTCATTCAGCGCAGACGCAGACAAATTCATGAGCATCACGCGTGTAGCACGTTAAACTGTGCAGTTCATTCACTCAGACACGCAGAACAGACAGATGAAATGTGTAAATAACAGGATTCGGTGTCCACTAGTCCGCATCTAGTTTGATGGACTCAATGCAGCCGGAAAACAAGTTTCACTCGTAAAATAGACTAAAACTAAGTAAAATATCAGTTCACCATTTCAATAAGCTATTAGGGCTGTGACGGTGGCAGTTTTTTACCACCGCGGTGGTAATAGACAAATCGACCGCGGTGGTGCGGTGGTTGAGAAATATATATTATTTATATAAATAATATTTATATTATTATATTTGCGTGTAGCAACCACATGACGAGTGGAAGAGAAATATAGACCTTATTTAAATACTTGAAATTGTTAAATAATTGAAATATGATATCTGAAATAAATGAGGATGAAACATCCGTCAATGTTTAACGCGCAAATCCATCAGTGAAACGGCACACTACAGCATATAAAACATTTAAATAAACATCAGTAAATAATGAAAACTTAAATGATATAAGAAAGCTAAATACTAAATAAAAAAGCTCTTGTTGCAGTAACTTCAGTCAGTGGCGTATTAACCCTTACAGTCCTTAACAATTCCATTTGAAACAAACTGTTTAAACCTACATTGGCTTTCCTATTCAGATTGCCATAAAAACTTTACTTTTTCCGACTCGTTGATGTGAAACTTACTTGTTGACATTGTCCAGATTAAAATGTGTACAGCTGCACTAAATGCGCGTTCAGAAGATGTGCACAGGAGCGCAAATGAAGAGATGTCTCTCCGCAACCGCGGCAAAACCTGCGCGCGCTCCGACACTAAGCAAGCGGGTCATAGCCAGTTTTGATTTTACGTATCTGTTCATTTCACAACAAGATCCATTGCAAAACCCGCAGAATAACCTGGGTTTTGCCGTGCAGGCCTGCGCTCGAACGCACCAACGGAAACGTATGCCAATAATTTCTGTTAATTTAAAATCTTTTAAATAAAACCACCCACAACTGAAAGGCTACAACTAGCAATCGTTATCGCAACTCTCATATTTATTACACCTATATTTGTCAGAGTGACGTGCCCTACCGCCGGTGGCAGTTCACCACCGTCATGGCACTTTACCACCGCGGTGGTGCGGTTGTTACGGCAACCGTCACAGCCCTATAAGCTATCAGTTATTTATCAGCATGAGAAATACGTGTGAACATACTAAAATGCGTGTGTCTCACGGTGAATGCATGAGACTGTAACATGAATAGAGTTTAGCGGGCTGTGCGTCAGTAATAACGGTCCGTGGGGAAACGCAGTGCTCCGTGTGTACTGTAGTTAAATGGATTAAACGAGGCTTCGAGGCAGCAAAAATTGCCTCGATGATTTTTTGTATTCGAATAACTCGAGTTACTCGAGGAATCGTTTCAGCCCTAGTTTCATATCTATCCTTGAATCACTTAACTAATCACGGTTGATGTAGGATATAGAAAGTCATTAGTAATAAGTAATTAAATATTTTTTGGAGAGAGTCATTTGTACAGTAATCTAATAACGCTATTAAATATGTAATAAGTAACTAGTAATTCATTACATTTTCAGAGTTACTTGCCCAACACCGGCCTTAACATTGCACATGACTTGTGTCTGAAATCGCATCTTTTCTAATTTGTAACATTATTGAAGAATTCGGTGAACTTATTGAACACTAAAACAATGCATAATATATATAATAATTAAGGCTGTCAAACGATTAATCGCATCCAGAACAAAAGTTTGTGTTTACATAATATATACAGTATCTGTGTACTGTGCATATTCATTTTGTATTTATAAACATAACATACACATACTTGTCTATATATTTAGGAAATATTTAAATGTATTAATTTATATTTACCGATAATTGAAATTCTAAATAAACGTTATTTAATTGTTAGATTTTATTTTTCTCAAATATATGCATTCATGTGTATGTATTCATAAATACAAAATTAACATGCACAGTACACCGACATATATTACGTAAACACAAACTTTTATTCTGGATGCCATTATTCACGATTAATCATTTGACAGCCCTAATAATCATATACACTATAGTGTATACATGTGCACACATTGGAAACATGCTATCTGTCATCTTGTTATTGTCATGTGACTTTGCCTATTTATAAGGAATAATTTGGAAGTATGCCTTTTTGGACACAGGGATGCTCTCTGTCTCATGTTGTCTCAGCTTGACAGCTCTGAAAATAAAGATTAAAGAACACTCGCTAGCGCTTTACATTAGTCCTTGTTACATACACACTAATATAATTATCAATAGCAATAAAAAACGATCTTGCCCATAAAATAATTCTTGATTAACTTCACGTTGCTTATTAGCATGAATCAGTATTCGCTAATTTAATTTCTCTGCAGCAGACAGACACCGTCATCACGAGTGAAGAGCCGACTCTACAGGAACTAAATTAAATTATGTCATGATGAGAGATCAGATATAACTGAAATGTTTTATGCTGTGATTGAAAGTCTTTAATGGAAGCAAGAGCACATTTGTTGTTTTCATGCTGATGGTTTCTGTAGGATCTTCAGCCTGTATGTTCTCACATCAGGTAGGCTATTGTTGAACAGGATCTGTCTTGAAGGACGGCAAGTTTTCTGAAAGCAAGAGAGGATTCAAATTTCTAGTCATTTCCAGCTTAAGCTTCCACATTCCACTTTTAATTAAGTCTGTTATTCCACAGAGGGACGTCTCTGAAATGAAGCTGATCTTTCTCGAGCATCCTATAGTTTCTGGACTGAGAGGTTAATGAAATTACAGTCAGAAGTTAACCCGAGAACAGTTTAAGGATGACGTGTGTCATTTAGTTGCCGTCTGCAGTCGTTGTTGCATGTTAAAGGGACAGTTCACCCCAAAATTTCCAAACCTGTATTAATTTCTTTATTCTGATGAACACACAGGAAGAAATTTGGAAGAATGTCAGATCTCATCCACCATTTACTGCCATAGTATGGAAAATAAATACTATGGGAGTCAATGGGAGATGAGATCTGTTTGGTTACTGACATTCTTCCAAATATCTTCCTTTGTGTTTAGCAGAACAAAGAAATTTACGCAGGTTTTGGAGTAAATGATGACAGTATTGTCTTTTTTTTGGTTTAAACATTTAGTTTATAGCTTATGTGATGTGCAAAGACTACATAGGTTTGGTCAAGCATCTTGTCAGTGTTTGAAAACTGGCGTCAAGGTTGTTTCCGGTGTGATGTTTTGAGATGAAGTGAGCGGTCATGAGAGGTTAATTTGCTCTGATGTGTCTGTTGCCTGTCTCTCTACCGGTCTTGCTTTGTCTTTCTCTCTTTTCTCGCTGTCTTATCTTTTACTTGTCTTGGATACCAGCCTCACGTTTCCTAAAAGGGACTTACCTCCACACAGAATGAACGGATGTCATCTCTGTCTGCTTATTTCCCCCCCCCCCTCTCTCTCTCTCTCTCTCTCTCTCTCTCTCTCTCTCTCTCTCTCTCTCTCTCTCTCCCTCTCTCTCTCTCTCTCTCTCTCTCTCTCTCTCTCTCTCTCTCTCTCTCT
>NC_079901.1:25015529-25044605 GCF_024868665.1 Triplophysa rosa | reverse complement strand
GAACATACTTTGACAAGTTGTTTAGTACAGGGAACTGTGTGCGCGCGACCACTGTATGATGTCAAAGGATGTCGCGAGCGGCGGGGCTACTGTCAGACAGCCCGCTTCCGTCTGAAGTACACAAGTTACCGACCGGTAAAGACGCTTTCATTAGGAAATTTACTTCCGTGCGGCAAGTCCCGTGCTGTGTCTTTCTCTGACACCTTAAAATGCTCCACACACACACTGCCAAAATGTTTGCGGCATTAATAAAGCGCACGTCTCTCTCTCTCTCTGCGCTGGTTGCTAGTTGATCGTTTCTCGAGTCATGTTCGGTAAAATTTATTCGGCCATTTCACATATTCGGCCGAATACCGAACATGCGTTTTTTGCTATTTTCGGCCGAATATATTCGGTGGCCGAACATTCGGTGCATCCCTACTCTCTCTCTCTCTCTCTCTCTCTCACTCTCACTCTCACACTCTCTCACTCTCACTCTCTCTCTCTCTCTCACTCTCACTCTCTCTCTCACACTCTCTCACTCTCACACTCTCTCTCTCTCACTCTCACTCTCTCTCTCTCTCACTCTCACTCTCACTCTCTCTGTCTCTGTCTCTGTCTCTCTCTCTCTATTTTAAATAAGTTGTGTAAACTACATTGACATCCGGAGTTAAAGTGGATAAAGGAAAGGATAAAGATTGCAGCTTTAAAATACTTTATTTAAACGTGATGTGCACCATTTTTTAAGATTTCAGATTTTTGTATAATATTTTTTTTCTATTCAAGTCGATTGAGCTCTGTTGCCTTCAAAGAAAAGAGTTTTAGAGCTACAAAGAAAAGACCAAAATGGTCACCGAGTGGTCATAGTTGTGCATGCATACATTTTAAATGATGAATAATTCTTCTTGCATTTTCTGTAAATCTTTGCTGTAGTTCTGCAGATTTGCCAGTAAATTAGATTCAGTTACTACTTAAATGGACAGTTCACCCAAAAAATGAAAATAGAAAATAGACAAAAAAACCCAAATAGATCTCAACCCCCATTGACGTGTTGAACACAAAAGATATTTTGAATAATGTAGGACAGCAAACAGTTCTGGGGCACTTTTGACTACCATTGTATTTTTTCCTACTATGGGAGTCAATGGGGGGCAAAATCTGCTTGGTTATACGCATTCTTCCAAATATCTTTCTCTGTGTTCATCAGAACAAGACATGTATACACATTTGGAACCACTCGAAGGTGAGCAAACGATGACAGAATTTTCATTTTTGGGTGAAGTGTCCCTTTAACACTTAAATACTTTACTTTAATCAAAATTAAAACACTTTGACTTTTGATATTCAAAATGAGTAAATTGAAGACTGGTCTCAGTGCAGGCATTAGCACAGCAACGCTGCAAAAAATGACATTATTCCTAAAAATATTTAAAACTTTTTAATCTACAGTAAGGTACTGGCAACCTGTTGCAAAACGTTTGACAGTGCACCAAGTGTCAATAGTGCTGAAGTCAGTACAGTTGAACGTGCATTTAAGGACAGAGATGATGGATGATGAACACACACACACACGTGCGCACACACACGCACGCACACACACACACACGCACGCACGCACGCACGCACACGCACTTGAATGAAACCACTGTGTCTGCTCTTCTCCACAGGTTTTGATTGCTCTTGATTGTGGGGTGTGTTTCTCTATTGATACGATCGTGTGCCACAGCTGATTTATTCACCACAGACACGAGTCAGACCTGCTCACCTGCACGGGTCAAACATACATTAATACAGCAGCTATTAGACTTCATGAGCTGTATTCACTGCTACACGGCACAACATATTAACATATGATTGTATTTGAAGAGTTTGGTACCAAAATGAGATTACTAATTTAAAGATTTTTCAAAAATCATGTTGTTTTTTTATTGTGCATTCCAATTAATATCAATCAAACTGCAGTTGGTTTGTTTTGATTTAAGCCCTAATAACTCAAACAAAATACAGCTAACTAACATGAAAAACATGATAACATAATAAAAAACAAGATTAGTTATCTCATTTTGGAAACAAACTCTTCAATTTACTTTAAGTATAAAATCTGTCTGTGAAGGTCTTTACGGTGTTCCTGAATTGTAAAAAAAACGCCTCTCAAAATGCTTGCTACGGATGCGAAAAACGCAGAAAATCGAACCCAGTCCGATTTTTTTTATGACGGACGAAAATATCGGAGGCAGTGTGTAAATGTGATTGACACAACGTGAGGTCATAATTATTTTTTAACGTGCGCAAATTTCGGATTCAGTGTGCAATGGACTTAAGTCTGTACTCAAAGTTATTTTAAATGTTGCGTTTGCTACGGCACCTTCGAGTCCAACACACAAATCTGAAAAGGTGATTGCACCTGCCCCGCACCCCCGCTGCTCTAATTCACTGAAGGTAAAGTAGGAATTGTCCAGTGCCCTGGATGGACTGAAAGTGGGGTAATCAAAAAGGAGCACAGGGGATTATTACAACTCAATTTATTTAATGGAGGGATGCAGCAGTCATGTTTGAAGGGGAGGGAGGGACGGACGGATGGGGTGATTGAAATAATGCCGGCTCACTGACCCCGGCTCACTTACAGAGAGGTTACCAAACGGGCTGCACGCCAACACTGTCTCCAGGAAAATGACTGTGTCTGTCAGAGTGTGTTCCTGAGATTTTATTTTTATTTTATCTTATATTTTACGAAAACATCATTCAGGTTATCATTCGGATTATTCAGCCCTGTTGTTGCATTATGACATACATTTTATCATGACAACTAAGCACGTTTTCTTCCAAACTCTCATTAATGGCAAAAATAAATATGTTATTTAAAATGGATATATATTGCAAAATATTTATCATGGTAGTATTTGTTCCATTGCCGATTAAATTATACATTTAAAATATATAATTTTTATTGTAGTATTGTAAGAAAAGCTGTACAGTAATGAGAATCAAGTCAAGAGTGAAAATATATGATATTAAATTGAATAATATTAAATGTAAAAGAAACTTTGGAGGAGGAGGAGGAGTTTGGGGGAATGTGTTACGTAAGGTAAGGAGATGAAACTGGACATGAAATGTGAATTTGTTATATTTTATTAGCTCATTTTTACCGAATGCAGACCTTCTGTGAGGAAAAGCCGTTTACTTTTGTTTTTAAGGTAAGAAACGACGTTCAAACGTCACGAACAGGCAATTTGGTTTAATCATTTGTAAATATAATGTCATATGTGTTATTAAAAGATATAATTTATCAACAAAAAAACTTCCGGGTTACCGTGTGTTATTAGTTTTGAGTGGTTGCTATCTGGGAATAATGAACCTGCATATGTCACGACTGGCCAATCATAATCAAGCATTCCAACTAGCCATGTAATAATTGTCTAATTTGACAATATAAAAAATGTATCGCATCTAAATTACAGTACATCTTATCACTATATAAATTATTTAGTATTTAATGACATTTTAGGGGGTTGAAATATTTCCGAAACATTTTTCTTGAGCTCTTAAAGAGACTTTCATGTGTCTGTCATGGAGTGTTAGCATTCAGAAATCATATGGAAATCACACGTGTTGTTCATTCATTTGTCACGATGTGGCCATTGTGCGTGTCTGTAAGATGTGTGCTCTGAGGTTTAACAGAAAGATGATTGACAGCCGCTCTCAAAGTTCAGACAGCAGCAGATAAGAAGAGAAGCCGGCGCCTCGCTCACTCACAGAGAGAGTCAAGCACATACTGTACTCATGATATCTGCTCCTGTCAGCAAACATCCATTCTGACCATTGACACCCTTAATAAACTACAACAGGCCTGTCATGATGCTTTATCATAGAAACCCGTGCATCTCTTCACTGATGTATGCTGGAACCTTCAAAGACATCCAACTTTTTCTTATGTTTTCAAGGTACAAGCGTCACTGGCATTGTCGTCTTCTTTCTGCTTTATTTGTTTACATTTTTTTGCAAGAGTGTGTTTGAAACATGCTAAATATGTTTTGAGTGACAGGCTTTTTCTACCTCTCTCTGGGTACAGTTTTGGGTCAAGTTTCGCCTTCAGTGTGTCAGACCAAATTGACTTCATTAGTTTGTATTACAATGGAAAGAACCAGCTCATGCCTCAGATAGACACACACTCACTCACTCACTCACTCACTCACTCACTCACTCACTCACTCACTCACTCACTCACTCACTCACTCACTCACTCACTCACTCACTCACTCACTCACTCACTCACTCACTCACTCACTCACTCACTCACTCACTCACTCACTCACTCACTCACTCACTCACTCACTCACTCACTCACTCACTCACTCACTCACTCACTCACTCACTCACTCACTCACTCACTCACTCACTCACTCACTCACTCACTCACTCACTCACTCACTCACTCACTCACTCACTCACTCACTCACTCACTCACTCACTCACTCACTCACTCACTCACTCACTCACTCACTCACTCACTCACTCACTCACTCACTCACTCACTCACTCACTCACTCACTCACTCACTCACTCACTCACTCACTCACTCACTCACTCACTCACTCACTCACTCACTCACTCACTCACTCACTCACTCACTCACTCACTCACTCACTCACTCACTCACTCACTCACTCACTCACTCACTCACTCACTCACTCACTCACTCACTCACTCACTCACTCACTCACTCACTCACTCACTCACTCACTCACTCACTCACTCACTCACTCACTCACTCACTCACTCACTCACTCACTCACTCACTCACTCACTCACTCACTCACTCACTCACTCACTCACTCACTCACTCACTCACTCACTCACTCACTCACTCACTCACTCACTCACTCACTCACTCACTCACTCACTCACTCACTCACTCACTCACTCACTCACTCACTCACTCACTCACTCACTCACTCACTCACTCACTCACTCACTCACTCACTCACTCACTCACTCACTCACTCACTCACTCACTCACTCACTCACTCACTCACTCACTCACTCACTCACTCACTCTCTCACTCACTCACTCACTCACTCACTCACTCACTCACTCACTCACTCACTCACTCACTCACTCACTCACTCACTCACTCACTCACTCACTCACTCACTCACTCACTCACTCACTCACTCACTCACTCACTCACTCACTCACTCACTCACTCACTCACTCACTCACTCACTCACTCACTCACTCACTCACTCACTCACTCACTCACTCACTCACTCA
This sequence comes from Triplophysa rosa, assembly GCF_024868665.1. Lineage (NCBI taxonomy): Eukaryota > Metazoa > Chordata > Actinopteri > Cypriniformes > Nemacheilidae > Triplophysa > Triplophysa rosa. The sequence continues at coordinate 25,039,354 of NC_079901.1, read as the reverse complement.
CTCACTCACTCACTCACTCACTCACTCACTCACTCACTCACTCACTCACTCACTCACTCACTCACTCACTCACTCACTCACTCACTCACTCACTCACTCACTCACTCACTCACTCACTCACTCACTCACTCACTCACTCACTCACTCACTCACTCACTCACTCACTCACTCACTCACTCACTCACTCACTCACTCACTCACTCACTCACTCACTCACTCACTCACTCACTCACTCACTCACTCACTCACTCACTCACTCACTCACTCACTCACTCACTCACTCACTCACTCACTCACTCACTCACTCACTCACTCACTCACTCACTCACTCACTCACTCACTCACTCACTCACTCACTCACTCACTCACTCACTCACTCACTCACTCACTCACTCACTCACTCACTCACTCACTCACTCACTCACTCACTCACTCACTCACTCACTCACTCACTCACTCACTCACTCACTCACTCACTCACTCACTCACTCACTCACTCACTCACTCACTCACTCACTCACTCACTCACTCACTCACTCACTCACTCACTCACTCACTCACTCACTCACTCACTCACTCACTCACTCACTCACTCACTCACTCACTCACTCACTCACTCACTCACTCACTCACTCACTCACTCACTCACTCACTCACTCACTCACTCACTCACTCACTCACTCACTCACTCACTCACTCACTCACTCACTCACTCACTCACTCACTCACTCACTCACTCACTCACTCACTCACTCACTCACTCACTCACTCACTCACTCACTCACTCACTCACTCACTCACTCACTCACTCACTCACTCACTCACTCACTCACTCACTCACTCACTCACTCACTCACTCACTCACTCACTCACTCACTCACTCACTCACTCACTCACTCACTCACTCACTCACTCACTCACTCACTCACTCACTCACTCACTCACTCACTCACTCACTCACTCACTCACTCACTCACTCACTCACTCACTCACTCACTCACTCACTCACTCACTCACTCACTCACTCACTCACTCACTCACTCACTCACTCACTCACTCACTCACTCACTCACTCACTCACTCACTCACTCACTCACTCACTCACTCACTCACTCACTCACTCACTCACTCACTCACTCACTCACTCACTCACTCACTCACTCACTCACTCACTCACTCACTCACTCACTCACTCACTCACTCACTCACTCACTCACTCACTCACTCACTCACTCACTCACTCACTCACTCACTCACTCACTCACTCACTCACTCACTCACTCACTCACTCACTCACTCACTCACTCACTCACTCACTCACTCACTCACTCACTCACTCACTCACTCACTCACTCACTCACTCACTCACTCACTCACTCACTCACTCACTCACTCACTCACTCACTCACTCACTCACTCACTCACTCACTCACTCACTCACTCACTCACTCACTCACTCACTCACTCACTCACTCACTCACTCACTCACTCACTCACTCACTCACTCACTCACTCACTCACTCACTCACTCACTCACTCACTCACTCACTCACTCACTCACTCACTCACTCACTCACTCACTCACTCACTCACTCACTCACTCACTCACTCACTCACTCACTCACTCACTCACTCACTCACTCACTCACTCACTCACTCACTCACTCACTCACTCACTCACTCACTCACTCACTCACTCACTCACTCACTCACTCACTCACTCACTCACTCACTCACTCACTCACTCACTCACTCACTCACTCACTCACTCACTCACTCACTCACTCACTCACTCACTCACTCACTCACTCACTCACTCACTCACTCACTCACTCACTCACTCACTCACTCACTCACTCACTCACTCACTCACTCACTCACTCACTCACTCACTCACTCACTCACTCACTCACTCACTCACTCACTCACTCACTCACTCACTCACTCACTCACTCACTCACTCACTCACTCACTCACTCACTCACTCACTCACTCACTCACTCACTCACTCACTCACTCACTCACTCACTCACTCACTCACTCACTCACTCACTCACTCACTCACTCACTCACTCACTCACTCACTCACTCACTCACTCACTCACTCACTCACTCACTCACTCACTCACTCACTCACTCACTCACTCACTCACTCACTCACTCACTCACTCACTCACTCACTCACTCACTCACTCACTCACTCACTCACTCACTCACTCACTCACTCACTCACTCACTCACTCACTCACTCACTCACTCACTCACTCACTCACTCACTCACTCACTCACTCACTCACTCACTCACTCACTCACTCACTCACTCACTCACTCACTCACTCACTCACTCACTCACTCACTCACTCACTCACTCACTCACTCACTCACTCACTCACTCACTCACTCACTCACTCACTCACTCACTCACTCACTCACTCACTCACTCACTCACTCACTCACTCACTCACTCACTCACTCACTCACTCACTCACTCACTCACTCACTCACTCACTCACTCACTCACTCACTCACTCACTCACTCACTCACTCACTCACTCACTCACTCACTCACTCACTCACTCACTCACTCACTCACTCACTCACTCACTCACTCACTCACTCACTCACTCACTCACTCACTCACTCACTCACTCACTCACTCACTCACTCACTCACTCACTCACTCACTCACTCACTCACTCACTCACTCACTCACTCACTCACTCACTCACTCACTCACTCACTCACTCACTCACTCACTCACTCACTCACTCACTCACTCACTCACTCACTCACTCACTCACTCACTCACTCACTCACTCACTCACTCACTCACTCACTCACTCACTCACTCACTCACTCACTCACTCACTCACTCACTCACTCACTCACTCACTCACTCACTCACTCACTCACTCACTCACTCACTCACTCACTCACTCACTCACTCACTCACTCACTCACTCACTCACTCACTCACTCACTCACTCACTCACTCACTCACTCACTCACTCACTCACTCACTCACTCACTCACTCACTCACTCACTCACTCACTCACTCACTCACTCACTCACTCACTCACTCACTCACTCACTCACTCACTCACTCACTCACTCACTCACTCACTCACTCACTCACTCACTCACTCACTCACTCACTCACTCACTCACTCACGGACGCTTGATGGTGTCCGTCACACTCAGCGACTGTTATCTGTGATGGGAACCTGTGTTAGAAACACACGCTCAAGTAAAGATAATGAGAGAGATTAAATGCGTTCTGAATGACTCTTCTCTGAGGGGAAATCAGATTCAGGTTTTTAGTGATTGTTTTAAAGGAACAGTATCACACATGAAACCTATGTCAGGTGTTGTGTTCTTCAGGTGGAGACACACACACGCACACGCACACAGATGTGTTCAAAGTGTTCAGGATCTCCTGCAAAAGTTGAACCTCACAGAGTTGGACAGGGTGTAAGAGGAAAGACTAATTCATACCGGCACGTTATACTGCATCTGTCTGATACAACATGATCTAACATCCGCCCTCTCTCTCTCTCTCTCTCTCTCTCTCTCGCTCACCCTGTGTCTCTCTTTAATGTGTCATGAGGGTGTGTGTGTGTGTTGCCAGATGGCACATCCATTTCTGGTAGGGATTCTTCTCGCAAACACACTTGTGAGCCAACGACAACCTCGAACAACAAACAACCGCCTCGTGAACAAACGCACAACAAAGGCAAGAAAATGCATTATTCAGGAGGTTCATAAATGAGCATCAGAAACAAACACTCGAGAAGACACGCATGTAAAATAACCAACACACACACACACGTGTGACCTGAAATCGGTGTAATTTTATACCAATGACAACGATAAACGTTGAATTCTTTTTCATTTGATGGAATGATATTGTTCTAGGTTTGCTGCAGGACGTTGCTCTGCGGGGGTTGTTAGATGCACTTGTTCTTCAGGGTGGATGCGGTGGGACGTTGATCTCAATATAACCTGTGATGGTTCTCATACAGTCTGATCTTCTCTGTGTGTGTTTAGCGTTCAGAAGTTTATTTCTACAGTCCGGGTTCTTCAGATGTCATGTTAATATCAGTAATGGTGACAGCGATGTTGGAGTTATTTTACTTTATTTAGTTGTGTTGTATCATTGCTCAGTGTGAGGTTCAGTGCTGTGAGTTAACATCTTAACTTATCTGTTGTTCATGTACAGATGAACCGTGTGTAACATTCAATAACAACACACATAAACACCTTCCTCTTATAGCCACATGACTCTTGTTTCTTTCCATGACGACAGTATGTGTATATATATATATATAGAGGAGGGTGTTGTCGTGTAGCTCTCTCTTTCTCCATCACTCTCTCTCTCCACATCTCTCTCTCTCTCTCTCTCTCTCTCTACATCTCTCTCTCTCTCTCTCTCTCTACATCTCTCTCTCTCTCTCTTTACATCCCTCTCTCTCTCTCTCTCTCTCTCTCTCTCTCTCTCTCTCTCTTTACATCTCTCTCTCTCTCTCTCTCCACATCTCTCAATCATTCTAGACCTACATATTTAATTAGTACTGGTAGTACAATTATAGGGTATTGCCGCATTGCGCTGTAAATTAATCGTATTTCTTTTATGCTGGTAGGATAATCTGACAGGGTATTTTGCATTGTAAAATCATCCTACCGGTATATTTTGTCGATGTGGTTTAGATTATAGCCTAAATTTTGCCCTGCGGTAGGAAAATCTGACAGGTTGGACAATTCGAGGTTGAGACACGGCACATAGGCTGAGGTCTCGCTCTGTTCTGTTTCAGTGTGCGGCTCTTCTGGTGTTAAGAAGCGGCACTCCGCCATGCCCCAGTTTTCTTCTCAAGTTTAAGTTTTAACAATTTACTTTTTTATCAGAGATAATCACGGAAAACCTGATCTATATGCAACGTGGTAGACTAACCAAATCACACTTGTAAAAGCGGCACATTCGCACATAACGAGTGCGCGAAGAAATCGATCATAGCCTATTAGATTATTAATTTAGACGGGGACTGTTCCCCAGTAGCTTTATGTCTAACAAAACGATCGCATCAATATAACAACACTAAAGAGCGAGCTCTTGCTTTCTGATAGACAGCCTGTATCTCCACTTGTCACCGTCTGCATAATAATAATGCCCGTTTCTTGTTAAGCAATGCATACAGAAACGTTCCCGCTGGATGCAAGCAGCCCTTTAGCTTGTGTTTTTAACAACACATGAAAGTTTGTTTGTTTAATAAATATAAACCAAATTCATTCTCCAAATGTTTTTTTAATGATATAGCCTTTTGTTCCATTTTAAAAAGTGAGGGGGCACAGTGACTGAAGTGGCCAGGCCATGCCGCCTAGTGCCCCCTCGTAGCGCTGACTCTGGCTGTCACGATAAACCGACGATAAATATCAGGTGATTTATGCACAGCTTGTGAGTGAAGTACGGGAAAATGCTGCCGCATCCGAAAGCCAGAGGGCGCTCTCATGCGGAAACTCCAAATACACACTGCAGAAGAAGACCATGACACCTTCTAGAATCTAGGAAATGCATATGGACATCTTTTTATCACTGTTACTCAAGCCTCATCAGGTATTTTTATGATGATAAAGTATATTTATAATGATCGTGTTTGACGCGTGTTGCTATTTCAAATGCAAATTATAAGCGACTCAAACTCGCACTGCTTTTAGATCGAGCAGCATTTCTACTGATCCCAGAGCCGTGCTTCACGGACAAGCTACGCATTAAAAAATATCGACACATTGCATATCGCAGCCAGCTCGGTCACAATAGGATTTGGTGGTATCGCGATAAATTATCGTGCAGCCCTACACTGTGTCAGTAGGAAAAGGAAAATAGAGCAAATTGTAAGTCAAAACTTGGTAGTCTTGTTTTCTAATCTGGTGAAATCAAGAGTTTTGGTCGATTTTTATTATTATAAATCTGTTAATGATCTTGCTACTTTTGAATGTATTTGGTGTTGTAATGAGGTTCTGTTTTTGAGGGTGAATTGTTTTTTACCCATATTTTATGATTATTATTATTTTATTTTATTTTTTCTTCTTTTCTCTCTCCATTTTGGATGTTGTGAATGGTGAATGAAGGGTTGTATTGTGTAAGGGTAGATGGTTTTTGTAATAAAGGCGTTGTTAAATCTCTCTCTCTCTGTGTGTGTGTGTGTGTGTGTGTGTGTTTGTCCTATCGTTCTCTCTCTGTTCCTGTCTCTTCTCTCCTCTTCGGATGTGAGGTGAATTGCAAATGCTGGATGAACTTTAGTCGCATCTCACAATATGAAATACACACACACACACACACACACACACACACACACACACACACACACACACACACACACACGTACACAAACATTTCTGTATATTGGGATTTATTTTTTCTAAATGCTTGAGGTGATGTGTTGGACTCCTTTATATCTGTCAACTTTCAGTTGTATGCCAGCATATAGATCACACAACTCACAACAGGCATGGACTAAAAGCTCCAGGTTTGTTTTTTTCACCGTCAGAACCGTCGTCTGGTCCGGATGACCCAGTTAAAACTGTGACTGTGTCTGGAGAGGTAGCAAATGACAAATGTAAATTTAAGAAAAAAGTGTTGATGATGCGTGTGTGTGTGTGTGCGCGCTGGGAAACACAGAGGTTAAACATCTAATGTTGTGAGTGTGAGCTGTGATGTGTGTGACGTTCTGTTGGATTTTAAACCCACTGAAGTGACAATGTCAGAAACATCAGGCTAAATATAACACACAGCTTGACAGCGATCCAAACCGCCGGATTCCCTCGCTCCTTTGAACAATTCCAATTACTGTCAGCGTTTTCTCTTTGTGTGTGTGTGACAGTTGTGTGTAATTCCCCCTGTAATTAATGTTGATTCAGGAACGCCGCGATTAGTCCACAAATAACCCTAAGCCACAAAGAGCTGAATGCTCCTGCTGAACGAACCGATAAATAAACACACAGAACTATGAGTAAATCTCCACAAACACCAGAAACCAAACTGCTTTTCTTCTGTTTTGAATGTTTTTTTTACATCCACTATGGATTTTTTTGGGCTTCTTAAACTCAGGAGGGTGAACACAACAGAAGAAAAATTATCGGCCGATAAATGGTCATTTTTAATGTTATCGGAAAAATGTAGGCCTATATATTATAGCCGATAAATTATGAATCATTTCCTTTAGTTAAACCACTTTCTTTAGTTCAAATACATTACAGTACGGTCTTTCTGTCATGATCATTCACTTACTGCTATCCAGCACCTCAGAGATGACGTATTTTTGTAGGCTAACCCGGAAGTAAGCGTCGCACTGGTTCCCTCAACCAGCGCAAAAAATAAGCTCTGTGATTAACAAAGGTTTATGATGTTTACACGTTTTAACTATCAAGATCATCTTTACAGATGAACACCACATTTGTTACTTTTGAAGCTGACATACAATGGGCAGAAGTAAAAAGCTAACACAATGCTATAAACAGACTACACTGCGGTCGCTCGATATCAACGTCACCACCAACAAGCCTCCGACGACTCTTTCAGACTTGATTAAACATGTGTAATTACTCCGTGAATGAATCCACATCCACATTATAAGATATCTGTGCCCATGTTGCATTATTTGTGAGCTTTATTTAAATGCGCGATGACGTCTAACGTCCCCGCCAAAGGACGTAGTCGCATTTAGCAACTTGTTAGCAACCGCCGTTTTTAAGACGCAATAAGGCTTTAAAAAAGGTATTAAAATGATTATTTTGATCCCATTTTTCAACCTTTAGTTAGTGTGTAATGTTGCTGTTAGAGCATAAACAATACCTGCAAAATGATGAAGCTCAAAGTTCAGTGCCAAGCCAGATATTGTCTTTAACAGAATTCGCTTTTCAAGGACTACAGAGAACGGCTGGATCGGACTACAGCCCTCTACTTCCCGGGTACATGATGTCATTATTCCGAGTGCTTTTAATAACCCTCACCCAAAGGAATACGCCTAAAAAGGGGCGATTCCTTCCTTAGAGAAGAGGAAGAGCCGCTGGAGTAGTGTTTGGTTATCAGAGATCGTAATCATTTGACTGAGCTGCGCGCTAAACTACTTTCACTTTCATCACAGTCCTCCAGCTGGTCATAAGCGTTCAGCGACACACATTCTAAGAGAACCAACGGTGAAATAACAGCTTCCGTGACTTTAACATCGGCTGTGAAAGCTGTTCTGTGTAACACACTGATATTGTGTGTGTGTGTGCGCATACCTCTAAAACACTTCTATCAAACGTCCTTTGAAGTCCTGCTTGCAAATGTCTCCTGGTCAATCTGCTTGTTTTATTATTCAACTCGGGTCTGATATAAAAAGGCAAAACTAACGCTTCTGTTATTAGTGTTAATTAGTGTTAATTAATATAACCGGTCTGACGCCATTTGGTCCGGTGTCATTTCCCTCGCCATAGTAGGAAAAACATTTGCGATCTCTAACGAGGACTGACGTTTGCACATGCACTAGCAGACCTCCGTTACACTTCGATCGATCTGCATGTGTTTAACTGATGAAGTGAAGTTGACGCCATTGTTACTGTTTATTGCTAAAAGCTAAAGTTTATGAATACACGTGCACTGAGAGGAGCACCGACCAATCACAACAGCCTGAGAAGTATAAGCTCGCTGATATGGTGTGGGTGGGACATCTTCACACACACCCTATGAGCGGGGAACCAATCACGACAGACCTGGTCTGGATTTACCAAAAAACACATTCAAAAACCCATAGACTTTGGGGCGATGGAACAGGAAGTCCTAAAATGCTAACTCGTTTTGCATATAAAAATAGGTCATCTCTGAGCCTCCCTATTAGCAAAACATTGTTGATGTAGTATGTAGATATTTATGAATGTGTAAATTATGGGAACAAAACCACATTGTTTGAAGCCGACTGCTGTCCGAATGCTTTCTGTCTTGAGACCTGTTCGACTCGTGGCTATTGAGAACACCTTTCTGTGTTGCTCTGGAAGAACATCTTTAATTTGTTTATTAAATAAACATTATACCAGAAAAGTTTAAAAGTTAAAGAATCATTCATTAGTGAAAAGTAGGCTTGTTACATGATTATTAGGGCAGAAAAAAAAGAAGTGTCAGTCTCAGAAAATGTTATATTAATATTTACATACAGTACTGTATATCGGCCAATATATCGGTTATCGGCTTCCAATGTTCAAGAATGATCGTTATCGGCCAGAAATGACATATCTGTGCATCCCTAAACAGAAGCAGACGCCCTTCTCTCCATGCTGTCTATAGAGCCCTGAGGAAATATCACCCCACAACACAGCCAATCTAGAACACACACGGGAGGACGAGAGAGGTCGAGCTGCATGCATTAAACTTCAGTGAAATTCAGCAACATGAAGTCGTGATTGTTATTCGTGTCTGGACTGGAGTGTGTTCTGCTTACCATTCATAAGCTAAAGTTCACTGAACAATTCTTAAATGATTTGTCAGAATAACGTCCTCTGTCAGAGCAGTGCATGCTTGCGTTAACATACTGAATAAATAAACAATGTGTGATGTTTTATATGATGAAACGTGTCATTAGAAGTGCTGTGCAGTGTTTATTAAGTAAAGCAGACGTCATGTTCTCGCTGCAGGTTTTACTGGGATCTGACCATGCTGCTGCTGATGGTGGGAAATCTGATCATCATTCCCGTGGGCATCACGTTCTTCAAAGACGAGCACACGCCTCCGTGGATCGTGTTCAACGTCGTCTCCGACACCTTCTTTCTCATGGACCTGGTGCTGAACTTCCGAACCGGGATCGTGAAGGAGGACAACACCGAGATCATTCTGGAGCCTCAGCAGATCAAGATCAAATATCTGCGCTCGTGGTTTGTGGTGGACTTCATCTCCTCCATCCCCGTGGACTACATCTTCCTCATCGTGGAGACGCGGATCGATTCAGATTTCTACAAGACTGCGCGCGCCCTGCGGATCGTACGCTTCACGAAGATCCTCAGCCTGCTCAGACTGCTGCGGCTCTCACGATTGATACGCTACATTCACCAGTGGGAGGAGGTGAGAAGAAAACACCAATAACATAGACACATGATCAATTTAATTCTTGAATATTTAATGATAAATGTGTATTATAGGAGTTTTAAATGCAACACAATTTATGAATATATTTGGCAAATCTGAGTCCATTTTGAGACATTAAGAGCTCTAAATAAAAATTCATAATAAAGATAGATCACAGATGTATGGAGCCCTTTTAGGGACATGGTGGTGGAAATAATATGAGAAAAATATTTTTTAAAGCTTTTGCGTTATCTCGCAAAACATTTGTATTCCCCCGAGAAACATTGCAAAGATATTTGCGTTCTCTCGCAAAACTTGTGCATTCGCTCGCAAAACTTTTGCGTTCTCTGGCAAAGATATTTGCGGTCTCTGGCAAAGATATTTGCATTCTCCTGCAAAACTTTTGCATTCTCTCGCAAAGATATTTGCGTTCTCTGGCAAAGATATTTGCGGTCTCTGGCAAAGATATTTGCATTCTCCTGCAAAACTTTTGCATTCTCTCGCAAAGATATTTGCGTTCTCTGGCAAAGATATTTGCATTCTCCTGCAAAACTTTTGCATTCTCTCGCAAAGATATTTGCGTTCTCTGGCAAAGATATTTGCGGTCTCTGGCAAAGATATTTGCATTCTCCTGCAAAACTTTTGCATTCTCTCGCAAAGATATTTGCGTTCTCTGGCAAAGATATTTGCATTCTCCTGCAAAACTTTTGCATTCTCTCGCAAAGATATTTGCGTTCTCTGGCAAAGATATTTGCGTTCTCCTGCAAAACTTTTGCATTCTCTCGCAAAGATATTTGCGTTCTCTGGCAAAGATATTTGCGGTCTCTGGCAAAGATATTTGCATTCTCCTGCAAAACTTTTGCATTCTCTCGCAAAGATATTTGCGTTCTCTGGCAAAGATATTTGCATTCTCCTGCAAAACTTTTGCATTCTCTCGCAAAGATATTTGCGTTCTCTGGCAAAGATATTTGCATTCTCCTGCAAAACTTTTGCATTCTCTCGCAAAGATATTTGCGTTCTCTGGCAAAGATATTTGCATTCTCCTGCAAAACTTTTGCATTCTCTCGCAAAGATATTTGCGTTCTCTGGCAAAGATATTTGCATTCTCCTGCAAAACTTTTGCATTCTCTCGCAAAGATATTTGCGTTCTCTGGCAAAGATATTTGCATTCTCCTGCAAAACTTTTGCATTCTCTCGCAAAGATATTTGCGTTCTCTGGCAAAGATATTTGCGTTCTCCTGCAAAACTTTTGCATTCTCTCTCAAAGATATTTGTGTTATCTCGCAAAACTTTTATGTTCTCTCACAAAGATATTTACGTTATCTCACAAAGATATTTGCGTTCTCCTGCAAAACTTTTGCATTCGCTCGCAAAGAGATTTGCGTTCTCTCGCAGAGATATTTGCGTTCTCCTGCAAAACTTTTGCATTCTCTCGCAAAGATATTTGCGTTATCTCGCAAAACTTTTATGTTCTGTCGCAAAGATATTTGCATTCTCTCGCAAAAGTTTTGCATTCTCTCGCAAAGAGATTTGCATTCTCTCGCAAAGATATTTGTGTTATCTTGCAAAACTTTTGTGTTCTCTCGCAAAGATATTTGCATTATCTCGCAAAACTTTTGCGTTCTCTCGCAAAGATATTTGCGTTCTCTAGCAAAGATATTTGCATTATCTCACAAAACATTCTGCGAGTTCGGGCAAACACTTCATGTTTAATGTCCCACTGGCAGAGTTTGAGACTAGCTCCGTACATAAACATTGGTCTTTAGTCGCAGATTCCCAGACCAGTAACTCGTGAGCTAAACGTTCTTTTAACACAAATGACACCTCATTTTATGTAACGTAAACAATTATACTACAACTTAATTTTCCTCAAACCGAGCCTTGTATTGATCTCAGGAGGCAGCCGGCTGAGACAAGACAGAGGGGGTCGTCTGCAAAGTGCAAACCCCGAAGATCATTAGGCTACTAAAAATAGTCATTAACTTTAGTGCTACATACTGTAGTATAACTAAAACCAGTTTAAATTCAGCAGGATAGCATTAATGTGTCAATTAAATTTGGTGACGTGTGTAGACATTGAAGTTAATGACTATTTTTGTAGTAACTCTTTTCGGGTTTACAGTCACTTTGCAGATGGTCCCTTCGGACTTGTCCATGTCGCCTGCTCATATAGAGATCAATAAATATAATACGACTCATTTTGAGGAAGACTAGATCCTTGTCTAAGGAATTATGTGTTATTTGTGTTATAACAACGTTTGACTTACGAGCTATTGGTCCGGGAATGTTCTAATCGCTCCATTGTTAATGTTCGGAGCGAGACAACAGGACGTGTTTGTCTGAAATCACAGAATGTTTAGCGAGAGAACACAAAGGTTTTGTGAGGGAATGCAATTTTTCTCGGGGGAACGAAAAGGTTTTGCGAGATAACGCAAAAGCTTAAAAATATTATTATCACATATTTTTTCCACCACCATGTCCCTAAAGGGGCTCCGTACAGATGAGATCTCTTAAATATCTCAGTTATTTCTTCTAGACATCAATGAGATTAAATGGAAAACAAATAGAAACTTTTGCTGAAGTCTCATCTGCGTCTCAGATATTTCTCCTGAGTCAGAAATGTGACAAATGTGTCCGTCATGAGAGTTTGAGAAGAGATGTCAACAATGTGTCAAACTGAGCTCAGATTTGTCTCGTCTGCAATCAAAAGTCAATATAGTTGAAGATCTCAGCATCAACTCAAACATGTCTCATCACATTTACTCACATCCAGATGATTTCACCTCTACATTCATTCACACCTCCAGACTCTTCATGTGTTTCAACAATTACACTCTTTTTATTTCTCCTGTTTTAAATACAACTGAAATTGAGGCTAGTTGATCCTTAAATGAAACACAAAATCAAATCTCCTGAGCCACATCTGAGCAATAACATCTTCTTCTGGCAAAGTGAGAAACATCAGAGACTTCAGGATCTGTTCTTGCTCTCTGTTGAGTCTCTTGCCATCCACGAGAAGCACTTGTGATATTAATGTGATGTCTGCGGGTGTTCTGCTGACAGCATATGTTTCATGACTCTCCCGTTCAGGCCGTCTGGGATGTTTGGCAGGAATATGAGCAGCGTTGAGTGTTACACATATCGATTAATGAATAAGCAGATGAATGTTGAGGAGTGATGTGCTGTCTTCTGAGGGGATGATGATCAGAAGTGTCTGTCAGTCGGTGAACAGGGTCTCAGGGGTGCAGCTGGTGTCTCGTTGGTGTTGTCACACAAATTTTCCATAACAGCGCTCCATTAACAGCCTGCAAAACACGGCTCAGAAAAAACCTCATTTGAATAAATCTGGAGACTCGTTTACTGAAAGTTAATAGCTTCGTTTACATGGACACATGGGATTGAATTTAATCAGATTGCGCAATCTGAATGTAGTGTTTACATGAAAGGCCAATTAAGTGATCTGATTGATGTGCGTGTTTACATGACGAGCTTCAAATCCCATATAATCTGCTGACATGCGCACACTGCACAAGTGTTCACCTAAAGACCACTAAAACAGTGTTTTAAAGCACATCTTGTGTGCCAAAGCACGAGGTTTTACCATGACTAAACTACCAAGACCCACCAGAGCGTCTGCAGGCAAACAATCATGAAATAAATGTTTAGCCACAACAGCTAATACCCAACTTTAGAAGTGATGATATGCGGATTCATATATCAGCATTAACGATGGGCGCGGGTATCATTATAATATTCACAAAATGGCTCCTCAAACAATGTCGTAAGCACAGATGTGTTTATTTTATGTCACAGACACCAGCATAATAATGTACAATTCATAAACGCAAAATAATGTCCACATATCAATGAAGCAAGGTCGTTACAGCGAATTAACATGGTAAAAACAGTGACTCCTTCCAAAGCACATGCAAGTAAACGATAAATAAAATAAATGTTCGGTAGCCTACTACGAATATAAATTAAATTTTATGATTAGATATTTTAGCCTACAGGATGTTTGTGCATATGCAAATGTATCGTGTTTTAAAAAGGAACTGAGAAATTGCGGTTAAAAACTCACTCACAGGGAAACAGTAAAGACATTTTAAATGCATAGAAACATGAGTATGTTCATTTAGAGATGACAAGCATATGGAAATGTGGACCGATTTGTCAGATTTATGGTTTTTGGTTTCTTTAGCAGCAGCTGCTCCGTTCCGTGCGTCATACGGCCTGACGTCTGTACGAGCCAGCGTTGTCTTTGCACATGCGCACAACTTCCTACTTCAGTTTTCAATCTGATCAAGTGTATACATGTCCTATCAAGCGGATTACAAACGGGATAAACCACCCCTTACAATCCCACTAAAATTTCAATCGGCTTGGGCATTTTTAATCTGATTGACGTGTTTATATGGAGCGTTTTCATTCGGATTGGATTTTTAATCAGATTACACTGGTCCATGTAAACGCAGCTAATGATGTCAGCAGTAGTGGCTGAAAGTGATGTCCGTATTTGTACAATATGTGCTTTAAAGGAGTAGTTCACTTTCAAAATACATTTTCATGATAATTTACTCACCCCATGTCATCCAACATGTTAATGTATTTGTTTCTTTAGTCGAAAAGAAATGAAGGTTTTTGATGGAAACATTCCAGGATTTTTCTCTATATAGTGGACTTCAATGGACTCCAATTGGTTGAAGGTCAAAATGACAGTTTCAGTGCCGCTTCAAAGGGCTTTAAACGATACCAGACGATGAATAAGGGTCTTATCTAGAAATTATGAAACGATCGGTCAAAGAAAAAATGTATATGCTTTATAAACAGAAATGCTCGCCTTGCTCTGTTCTGCGATGCGCGTTCATGACTTCACAAAATACGTAATTACGTTGAAAAGGTCACGCTTGACGTAGGCGGAAGTACCGAGTCAGTGTTTACAAGTTGAACGTGAAGTTTTCAACGTAATTACATATTACGTGAAGTCATGAACGCGCATCGCAGAACAGAGCAAGGCAAGCATTGTGTTTATAAAGTATATACATTTTTATTTTTTTTTAGAAAATGACCGATCGTTTCGCTAGACCCTTATTCATCGTCTGGTATCGTTTAAAGCCCTTTGAAGCTGCACTGAAACTGTCATTTTGACCGATTGGAGTCCATTGAAGTCCACTATATGGAGAAAAATCCTGGAATGTTTTCATCAAAAACCTTCATTTCTTTTCGACTAAAGAAACAAATACATTAACATGTTGGATGACATGGGGTGAGTAAATTATCATGAAAATGTATTTTGAAAGTGAACTACTCCTTTAAATGTCCCTTCAGCTTCATTTAAATCATCAAAATATGAGATGTGCTACAACATAAATACAACTTAAAGGGACAGTTGACCCAAAAATGAAAATTCTGTCATCATTTGCTCACCCTCATGTCATTTCATACCTGTATAAATTATTCTGATGAACACAGAGAAAGATATTTGGAAGAATGTTAGCAATTTTCAATTCTGTGACATCATACTGCCATAGTAAGAACAACTAAATGGTAGTCAAAGGTGCCCCAGAACTGTTTGTGTTCCTAAATTCTTCAAAATATCTCGCTTAGTGTTCAACAGAACGAAAAAAATACAGTATTTTTTTCCTACTATGGTAGTGGATGATGTCACAGAACTGAAAACCGCTAACATTCTTACGAATATCTTTCTCTGTGTAACAAATAAATGTATACAGGTTTGAAACAACCTGAGGGTGAGTAAATGATGACTGTGAACTGTCCCTTTAAGGCAAACTTTTGACAAGACCTGTTAGCGTGTTATGAAATCAGAGAGGAAGGTTGTAATGTGTCGGGGGCAGTTTTAGACCCTCGGTAATGAAGCGGATGTGTTTGAGGTGAGTTATGCTCTTAAGCGCTCTCTTTGTGTTCACGGGCGACTGGAGCTCGTCTCAGCGGTCAGAGTGAAGAAGAACAACACTTACAGAAGGAATGAATCTGAAGAGCATCTGGGTTTCCGTCTCTATAATATTGACACGTGTGAGATTGTTGTGCTTTATCTGGATGTGTTGTGGATGGAAAGATCCAGCATGTCTCTGAGGTGCTTTAGACAGACTCGCTGGTTATAGAGTTATATGTGTGAAGGATTCACCAGTTAGTTAAAGGAGAAGTTCACCTTCAAAATAAAGATTCTGTCATCATTTTCACGCCCTCTTGTCATGTCAAACCTGTATGACTTTCTTTCTTCCTTCCGCAGAACACAAAAAGACAAGAGGGCGTGTAAATGATGACAGAGTTTTCATTTTGAATCGAAAATTCACCGGCTTATCATCACCATCTCCACCCAACACATCAGGTGTTTGTGAAAGGAAGAGTTCACTCCACAATAACAATTCCTTCATCATTAGTAAAAACATGTGTATGTGAATGTGCTAAAAAACAGAACTCGTGTGACATGTGCTAGACTTTTTTCTCTCCGTCTCTCATTTCTCTTCGATTTAAGTATGTTTTATTGGCATGATAAAAAAAGTGTAGCAAATACTTTTACAAAGAGAAGTGAAAGAAAGTAGTACAAAATCAAGTGATTGATTTAAATAAGAGTGAAATAATACGTTTGGCTACAAATAAAGGAGCAAGCATCAGATACTTAAAAAGAGGTGTGAAGAAAAATAATAAAATACATAAATGTAAAATGGAATTATCATAATTCTCTCTTTCTCTCTGCTCTCTCTTCATCCGTCTCATTTCTTATCTTCTTCATCAATCAGAGATTTTAGTCGCTGTGTGAAGCTCTCCTCTTTAATGTGCCTTCATACCAATTAGATCCGTGTGTGTGCGTGCGTGCGTGTGTTAATGAAAGAGTTGTTGAATAGCCCTAATGATTTTTATGATTTTCATACTTTCAATATCTCTTCCTCAGTAACAAGAACATTTATCTTCATTCCTCTGATTCACAATAATGACTTTAATATTAAGACAATATTAGAGAGGATTTCCACAATCCACCCCGGAGTACTCTTCTGTTTCATTACACCACACACTCCATTTCAACATTTATTACAATCCAAGAGCACAGAGAGAGACAGATCTCTGCCGAGGCTTGCCTTCTCTCTCTCTCTCTCTCTCAATGTCGTCAACATTAAAACACAGGATTTAGAATTCAAGAGAGTAAAATCCAAATGTCCCACAGTCATGAGTTATGATGATGTGTGTCATGTGTGTTATGTTTTAACTCATGCTTTAGACGAAGAAATCTTTCAAACAGAAAACATCATGGAAATGATTGGGGTCCAGTATGTTTTTGGATTGTGAGTTTATTTGTGTGTGTGTGTCTGTGTAAAGGCAGATATGGGTAATGAGAGTGACTTCTATAAACGCCTTCATGATTAATTCATCTGATGTCGTGCTGTTTCACTGCGCTCAGATCATTATTACCGATCTGATCTTCTGTTCATCATTACTGCGTCCTGCCAGAGGAAAATATGATTAAAGTATACAAACAGACTTTATTATTGTCCTTCATAAACATTCATCATAAATCAGTAGTTTTACACTCTGGACCATTATCTTTGTTTCAATGACATCATTTGTAGTCATCATTTCACATTTTTAAATATGCAACAAATAAAACATTCAAATGAGACCATTCCGGAAAAAATAAAACAATGAGGAAATCTTTCCGAATGGAACGTCATTGTCGTGTTTTGGCAGATAACCACATACAGTATGAGAGAGACTGTGATTTATAGGGCTTTAATTGTCTAATAACAGTCGTGGAGCTCTGTCACATAAGCTGTTAAAAGCTGTTGTTAAGTGGTTTAATAAGCACACGCGTGTGCCATGGCTTCACTCACAATAAGTAGCTTTACATTGTAAAAGCCATTAACACTCACCTGCCCGCATGAGAGCCCCAAGAGAACACTTAACCATCAGCATCATCACTCGCTCGCTCACTCACTCTCTCTCCGTTGAAGTTTTGTTTTGTTTCCAGTACAGAATGTCAATGTATTTTCAGTTGATTTCAGTCACTGAATCAAACGAAGGAGTGTGAGAGAGTGATTTTCCTGTCCGTCTTTTTTCAGATTTTTCACATGACCTATGATCTGGCCAGTGCAATGGTGCGAATCGTCAATCTGATTGGAATGATGCTGTTGTTGTGTCATTGGGACGGATGTCTTCAGTTTCTGGTGCCGATGCTGCAGGACTTCCCCGCTGACTGCTGGGTCTCCAAGAACAAGATGGTGGTGAGCGTTCACACACGACACCATCAGATCACCAGTGCCATTCTTACACGCGACTGCATGATGTTCTGTAGTTAATATACAGTGTGTCCCAGAAGAAACAGGATTCCACATCATAATTGGTTTTAAATATTCATTTAAAGAATATATGGAACTTATTCCATTGAATTTCCTGCACAAATGAATGTACTGTGATAGAAAAATGCTGATACCACACATACTGTATGTTCTGATCATACTGACACGTGTTTTTTCACTTGTTAGTTGTATGAAGTTTCTCAGGTCGTGTTTTTCAACAGATTTAATTTAGTTTCGCTCTGTTATTGATAGTTTCCAGTGAGCTTGGCTTTGAATTCTGTCCATTTTTAGTCGAGAGGATGTGCAGCCACTGAGTCCCCAGAGTCCAGACAGAGCGAACAGTCTCATTCCTGATGTCTGTGAGATTTACTTTGCTTTAGGTGAATGCCAGACCAGAGCTGTGACCCTCAATCAACCTCATGAGAGAGAGAGATGGAGAGAGAGAGAGAGAGAGAGATGGAGAGAGAGAGAGAGAGAGAGATGGAGAGAGAGAGAGATGGAGAGAGAGATGGAGGGAGAGAGAGAGAGAGAGAGAGAGAGAGAGAGAGAGAGAGAGAGAGAGAGAGAGAGAGAGAGAGAGAGAGAGAGAGAGAGAGAGAGAGAGAGATCGAGAGAGAAGAGATGATGAGAAGGAGTAGAGAATGAATGAGAGGATTTGAGAGAGAGAGTGAAGTAGAGAAGGAGGATTGGAGAGAGAGAGTAGAGAGAAGAGAGAGAGAGAGAGAGAGAGAGAGATTGGTAGAGAAGAGAGAGAAGAGAGAGGAGAGAGAGAGAGATGTAGAGAGAAGAGAGAGATTAGAGAAGAGGTATGAGAGAAGAGAGAGAGAGAGAGAGGAGAGAGAGAGAGTATGTAGCGAGCAGAGAGAGGAGAGAGAAGAGACGAGCTGACAGCAGCGAGAAGAGAGAGAGAGACGAGGAGAGAGAGAAGAGAGAGAGCAGAGGAGAGAGAGATCGGAGAGACAGAGAGATGAGAGAGAGGGAGAAGAGAGAGATGGAGAGGCACGAGAGAGAGAGAGAGAACATGGAGCTAGAGAGAGAGAGAGAGAGAGAGAGAGAGAGAGAGAGAGAGAGAGAGAGGTTGTGTGTGATTTATCAGCAGGTTTGTGGATGAGGCCTGTGGCGGTTCACTGATTCCCTGAGGGATAATTGATGATGTGTAACACAGAGACCGAGATCAGATTCAGTCATGATCAGACACACACGTTCTCTCTGATTATCACAGAACAGATGCTCAGATTCATCCTGTTTATTTTGAGAAGGTAAAGAAATGATAAAAGAATTTTCATTTTTGGGTGAATCATCACTTTAATGTATGACAGTCTTTTCCAACCCCGCTCAGGCGCTCGACATGTGAACCTCAGTTTGATGGACTGTCGTTACACTGAAAAAAATTATTATGTGCCTTAGTAGATTTTATGAAAAGAAATGATACAAATATACTTAATATAATTATGTTCCTGTTTTTAACAAAACAATTGAGTTAAAATAACGTAAAAATCTTGGGAATAAAATCTACTAATTTTGGTTGTTAAGATTTTAATTATTTTGTTTGAGTCATTTTAATTTAACAAATTAAGTTAACCCAACTCAATTTTATTATGTTAAACCCATTTAAATTGGTCAAATTAAGTTGACTTATTCATTTTGTGTTGAGACTACATAAATCATTTTTTGTAGATATAGCTACCTTGGCTGTTGATCTGTAGTTCCCAGGAGATTCATTTTCAAGGTTAACTCTTCGTGCTTTTTGTTGATTTATCTTTGAGATTTAGGAGAGTTTTGGTATTATTTTTAAGTTTGTGTTTTTTGAGTTGTTAGCGTTGTTCAGAAGAGCGGTGCTTGTGCCTCAGCTGAGGGAGGTTATATGATATAAGTCATGAAGTGTGTTATGGAGCAGTAAGTGTGCTAATACAGACACCAGTCTCTTCTCACTTGACCATCTATGTTGTAAAAAAATAGTATATTTCAATATGAAATATGTGAAGTTTGAGTTAGACACATGTTTTTGTTCAGCTTAATTAGTAACATTTACTTGATATTTGAACAAAAACTAAATGTATTTATGTAATAAGTTCGTTCTTGGAGGGAAGAAAGGAGGCGGGGTCGGCGTGACTGAGATGAATATATATTCCACAAAACGCAAAGTAAACAAACAAAAGTATAAAGTATGGCCGTCCTGGCACATATGGCACAACAAGATGCTGTCAGCGTTCTCCTCAGCATACGCTCTCTCTCGTTCGCTCTCAGTGGTTCGTCCTCAGCCGTTCCTGTTCTCAGCCTCTCACCCCTGATACTGCTTCTCAGGTTCTCTCTCGAACTCTGTCGTCCGCTCGTGCTGCTTAAAAAGTGTCTCCTCACCAATCACTGGAACGAGACACAGATGATCGTAATGTGTGCTTGACTTACTTACGCGCCGTTTTTCTCTCGACTCCTCCCCTCGGCGCAGACCTCGCAAAACCACACCCCCTCGCCACAATTTAATAAGTAGAATTTACTTTATTCTGGTTAGTAAGTTGTACTTGAATTATAGCAGCAAATTTTACTTAAAAACATTTCGTGCAAATTGTTGATTTTATGAAGTTATTTTTGTCAGTGTATAAACGCTCTGATCTCTCTCTCCTCTTTTTGGAAGCCGTAATAACCTCTCTCTCTCTCTCTTTCATGACTGAGTCCGAAAGCAATCTGGACGTCACCTCAGACAGAGCCAATATTGATTCCTCACGGGCTTCCACATACATCCGCAGGACAAGGGCAATTTATTTTCAATATTTTAGAGACAGCGAATGTTCACATCTTTCTAAACAGCTGACCCACTTTTCACCGCTCGGATTTCTGTTTCATTTCCGGCTCCATGCGGTCGTATTTTCATGTCGCAGTGCCACTGTGTTTTCCAGCTCACGCCACATTGATATTCATGAGGTCTTCACATGCGTTTGAACTTTGTTTTATACACGTACTTGTTAACAGTACATTCAACAAATTATTGTTTTAAGTGCTTCACAGCAGACAATGACTTTTAAAACATTGTTAAATCATTTTGACTTTTTTAGGAGCATGAAAATCATTTAAAAAATGCACAATGTGACCTTATTTTATATTGTCATTAGAAATGATTCATCACAAATATATTTGACACGTCCCTCATGTCTTTGCACACGATCGATGAGACTCGCGGTGAGTGACCGAAGATGTCAAAACCATGTTCCAGATCTCTCTCTCTCTCTTTCAGAATGACACGTGGGGTCAGCAGTACTCGTATGCCCTCTTTAAAGCCATGAGTCACATGTTGTGTATCGGTTATGGGATGTATCCTCCCGTGGGCATGACGGACGTGTGGCTCACCATCCTCAGCATGATAGTGGGCGCGACGTGCTACGCCATGTTTGTCGGTCACGCCACGGCTCTGATCCAGTCTCTGGACTCCTCACGCAGACAGTATCAGGAGAAGGTGAGTGACAGATGCTGAATGTAATGAGGTCATGACACCAGCGGTTCAGAGGTGCATTATGGGATTGGGATGTGTTGTGATTAAGGCTCGGGGGGTCATTACTGTGCCTGCAGAAGTGTTTTGTCTTGTTATAGGACATGACTAAATATCTGTAAAACTGTGTTGGCAATTATTGTATTCTTGTGTTACATATAAGTGTAATGTAACTCTTTCTCCTGTAAGCAACACCTCCCGGTACACCCTAGCAACCGCATGACAACATCCTAACAACCACCTCCTGGCAACCATTCACAACACTGTTTCATCGGGGCAGTGACTTTTGTAGGCTATATATTCACGTTTCCTTATAATGTAAGTTTGTAGTTTTCTGGTCGGTCCTGCATCATCAGCGGGCAGCACACGTTGCCAGATCCACGGTCCCTCAATCCCCCTGCATGGGCAGACCTCAGGCTCTTTCCTCAAGCCCACCTCAGCGCGGGCAACACGCCACACAACACACCATCTGCTCAGAGACAAAATGAGAGCGTGAGAGATGGAGATGATGTATGGAGGGAGAAAGAGAGAGAGAGAGAGAGAGAGAGAGAGAGGGATGGATGGATGAGGGATTGAGAGGTGTTGAACCCTAATTGTGTTGAAAGAGGATGTTTGTGTATGTTTTCTAGAGATGATGTCATTTAGGGAACGAGGTGATGAAACGACACATAACAGAATTTATTCTTCGTAAATCCCCACCGGGATTCTTATTTGAGACGTTCAGAGGATTTGAAAACTCTGAAGAGTCTGACAACTAGCGTGCAGCTCATGTGTTGTTCTGTAGAAGCATCCCAGCACGTCTTATGAAAAGTGATTTGATGGTTTTGTGAGGATGTGCAGTGAAACAGGTTTGAGAAATGAATGAGATGCATGTGTTTTGACCTCTCTCTTCACCTCTCGTCTGCTCAGTGGAGCAGACAGGGTTGTGTCTCACGCTCGAGGGCGTCTCAGCTCGTCGAACAGAGAGACGGGCGTTTGACCCCTGCGACATTTCGGGGAAAATGGTTCAGAACGCCGCAGTGTTTGTTCGGACATTCAGTTAAAGTTAAAGCGCAGGAACACGCGTCCTCTTTAATTCTCTCATCTGACTTTCAAGACGTTCACCAGACTCGCTCTCTCTAACGAGTCGTCTGTACGAACGCCGGCCTGATTCTTCAGGTATGAGGCTGTCAAGTGGCTTAAATAGCCATTTGGTTTCCCGGCGGACGCGGCCTCTGAGCTCCAGGTCGAGCAGACACCCGTTAATGTGCCGTCCGTCCCATGGCAACCTGCTCCCATGGCAACGGATCTCACGATTCAGTGCGTGCCAGCCGTCCTGTAGAGGAGATGTTAACACGGTAAACACGGATGAATGTAGAGGAGAGAGTTTGTTGTGGTAAATAATGTGAGCTTCCAGCGTTTCTCTGTCAGAGGATGGATAGAGAAGACAGACTTATAGAGGGCTTCAACCGTGCATGTGTGTGCGCGTGCGTGTGTGCATGTGTGTTTAATGGATGGAGACAGTGCGTCTCACACACACACACACCTGGCTGTGCAGTTATTCTTTCAGACAGTAGCCTGTAGGTTCCTCTACATCGATCTGAAAACCGCTGAAGTGAAGAGAACTCACCTGATGGAAACATCACATACACACACAAACAGCCATGTGAGCTTTGTGAATGATGCATGAGTGAACACACACACACACACACAAAACACAACACACAACACACACAAAACACAACACACAACAAGCACACACAAAACAAAACGCAACACACACACACAAAACACAACACACAACACACACACAAAACACAAACACACACACATGCAAACACACTGACAAACATGCACACATGCACGCACACGCAAACACACTGACAAACACGCATGCACACGCGCACACAAACACACATGCACACACACACGCACACAAACACACATGCACACACGCACACA
>NC_079901.1:25003937-25013182 GCF_024868665.1 Triplophysa rosa | reverse complement strand
GAGAGAGAGAGAGAGAGAGAGAGAGAGAGAGAGAGAGAGAGTGTGTGAGAGAGAGAGAGAGAGAGAGAGAGAGAGAGACTGTGTGACCGTTTGGGATTATATATCGATCAGTTTGAGATGAGATGAAGCTCAGTTGAATGAAAGCAACATTAATGATGTGAAAATGAAATGAACAGTTCATATAAAAATGAAAATGGTTCATCTGTCATCATTTACTCGCCCTCATGATGTTTCAGACCTCACGAGAAAGTCTGTCAGATGTGGACCATCCTACAGGTCTAGTCAATGATGTCAGATTTTACTCCAATTTTAAGTTTCTTTGGAATGATTTTGAGGAGACAATCTGAAGTGTGTGATGGTAATGAAAGACCTGCAGAGAGAAACACACACACACCGGTGAAGACCTCTCCCTGGTCCTGTCCTGACACACACACTGCAGAGGATTATGGGTAGTCTTCAGGTTGGTTAAATGTTTTTTAGGCCACACATGTAACCATCTCGTCCGTCACGTTTACTCACAACCAGTGTTGGGTGTTACTAGTTACTAAGTAATTAGTTACTGTAATTTAATTACTTTCCCCTTAAAAAGTAAAGTAAGGGATTACTCAGTTATTACAGTTACTTCTGATGTAATTAAACTAAATACTGTGTAATGTACACAATACTGGAATTGACATCAAAATTCAAAGTCTAACTTTAAAATGCACGCATGAATGTGTCTTTCTCAGATTTGTATACTTTAGTCAGTTAATAATACTACTTTATATGATTTATTTTCATATATTAGAAGAGCCATTTCATGTCTATCCTTGAATCACTTTAACTAATCAAGGTTGATGTAGGATATAGAAAGTCATTAGTAATCAGTAATTAAGTACTTTTCGGAGAGAGTCATTTCTACAGTAATTTAATTACACTATTGAATATGTAATTAGTAACTAGTAATTCATTACTTTTTCAGAGTAACTTCAACACAGCCCACAACACATTCAGCTCCACCAGTTTCACTGTCATGTGTCTTTCTGAAACGACTTTATGAGAAGAAAACATTCTTATTAGAAAATTCTTCATTCTGAAATGTATCAGCTTCTACTCTATAATGATTTCATTATAATATTCAGTGTTTATGATATACTGTAATATATGCAATCCTCAGCACAATTATCCTTACCGCCCGCTCTTTTACATTAGATGACTGATATAAAACAGGCATTCTCTGTGGTGTGGTTGTAGTAACCTGCAGTCTTGTTGTTTGTTTATTTTATTCAGACGGAGAGTGGATGCACACAGACGAGCGGTCACAGGCGGTCCGTCTTTAAAGACATGAGAAGTGTTGTTGAGATGTGTCTGGCGTAATGGGCTTCAGGAGGATGGTGCTGTATTATAGACCCTCATGACATGCTTTATAATTGCTCACGTTAATGAGAATGAATTCGATCACCTCTCATGACGTGACTCACACATGTTCTGGATTAAGCGTAGGGGGTTTGCCCTGAAGCTTCATACATCATCATCCTAAATCAAAGACTTCTTACCTGCAAATTACACTGAAGCCATATAACAGAGAACACAAATGACATAGAAATACCTTTTCATCCTATCTAATCTACAGCCTAGTTGCCCTTTTGAAATAAAATACTGTTTACAGCATTTATTTAACTACATTGAAGCTGTATTTAAATTTTTTTTATCCATATATCTGATTATATTGACAGTTTATGTAATTAGTATTTGTTTTGCACGAAGTGTTCTCGTCATTGCAGCAGTGTGCGGCTATTTCTGTTTGAGTTTCTCTAATTGAAACACATTCATATAGTGAATATATTTTGTAATGTTCAGGTGATGTGAGATGTGGTCCGGGCCGGATGAGAGTGTGAGGTTTGGGTGACAGAAGAGAGAGTGTTTGTGTTGATGAATGAGTCTCTGTTGTGTGTCAGTGTGATGCGTGTACATCAGCCGCATGTTTAGACATGAAGTCTCACATGTGCTAACAAGAAAATCTGCTGCTGTTCCTGCCCGTCTCATCACTCCACATCTTTCATTAACACTTGACAATGAATCTCATCTCATGAGGATTGAGAAATTAAAACTTTAATAACGCGATGTAATCCACAGAGTCGATGTCCATCGACACCTCGCCACACTTCTGCATCATAATCTTAATTTATTAATGAAATTAATGAATTTTTTTTAATCTCACATCCTCTCCCCATCATTCTAACTTCCTGTAACAGCAGGAAGTAGAGACTGTGGTTCTTAGACTGGTGTGATATTAGTTTGATCATCAGTTTTTTTTTTCAAGATGATTTACCACAAGTGAGAATATAAAGATGTGTTGTGCACGTGGTTATTTGTCATTTAACAGACTCAAAACTTCCGTTTTTGAGTCACTAAGATTTCATTTAAATCCATCGGCTTTTGTGCTGTCTGACCTCTGAAGATGCCTCTGTCTTGTGTTTTTACTGTAAATGTGGATTTAAATAGTTTTAATACATAACGTCTTGGTTACGTATGTAACCTCAGTTCCCTGATGGAGGGAACGAGACGTTGTGTAGAACCGACAGAATGGGGTTTGATCTTGAGAACCTATCATCTCTGATCGTACTTTTAAAAGGCCAATGAAGTTGGCGAATGTCATGGCATGCCAGTCTCCGCCCCATACATACAGGTATAAAAAGGAAGATGGCTTGCCCATTCATTCACCTTTGGGCTGAGGAACTTGAGAGGCATTCCCGGTCGCTGCAGCGGACGGCGAAGCGTTGTGGCATAAAGGACACAACGTCTCGTTCCCTCCATCAGTTGAGGCTGCTGCATGCTGGAACACCCAGGGAGAAAGGAAGCTCTTTCAGCGACAGAGTGGGCGCCAGGCCCTGAAAAGGGCCCAGCTTGAGGTGGGACGTGGCAGGGCCGTCCCTGTGCGGCCCAACAGCGATAGTATGGCTGGAGCCGCGCCCGATGTCCTGGTTTTCCGTGGGCTGTCGCCGTCAGAGCCGCTTCTTGGTCGGTTGTCGACAGGGAGTCAATGATCTCCTCCGCGATGACCTCCGTCCACGGGGGGCCACCTGAGAAGGGGGCGCCGGGGCAGGAGGTGCGGGGCTGCTGGGGAGCAGACGCCGTCCAGGACCTCGACGCCCTGAAGGGGGCCGGGTCACGGCGGGGACAGTCTGCTTCACCGCCGAAAACTGAAAAAATCTTCAACGGTGTCACCAAAATGCTCAGCTTGCGTGATGGGCGCATCGAGAAAGCGTACTTCCCTGGCATCTCACATCTGCGCAAGGTTGGGCCAAAGGTGTCGCTCTTGGACCACCAGAGTAGACATCGTTCGACCCAGCGCATGCGCGCACCACTTTGGTCACCCGGAGAGCGAGGTTAGTGGCGGTGCACAGTTTGTGCATAAACATCAATGTAGCCCTTAGCTGCTCCGGTGTCAAGGGAGATCAGAGCGACCGAGCTCGTTTGCCGCGAACGCACCAAAAAGGTGGTGTTCCCGGTCCTCACAAGCTCTCCGTGCACTTGCGGGATAAAAGGTATCGGTTGCCACCGCGCTCCGTATCCAGGTACCAAGAATCCAGCCGTGAGTGCTGCGGGAAAGGCAGTGCGGTGCACTGAAACCCGAGGCTCGCGGCTGCTCGGGCAAGCACAGCTGACATCTCCGCATCAGACTGAAGCCGGTAGCTCCAGGGAGACATCAGCGTCTGACGCCAGGAAGTCGCCATTCTGATACTGTGATGGAAATCTCATCCTCTGCATGCTGATGCGTGGATCCGCAATGGGACGGTCAACTGCCGCCCATCGGAGACAGGTTAGGTGAGCGTAACAGAGCCTGGATGGTCCGCGGCATTGCTGCGACGGGTTAACGTCCATGGCAACCCCCATATCACCATCGCCGCTCGCTGCTGCAGGCGGCTTGGCAGCCACCACGGAACGGGAAGCAAGCGATGTTTTGGCTGTGTCCAAAAAGAACACAGCCAACCGTGACCGCAAAACCTTGATTGACATGTCTCGCGGTGCGGACATGCCGTATCCACGAACGCTACTTCAACATGCTGGTGACCCAAACATGTGATGCAGGTATCGTGCCTGTCAGACTCGAGGCAGTCACATCCAAGATTACAGCGGGAGACATGCCTGGCGACAAGTGCATGCTGTTAGAAATTTGCTCTTTCAGGAAATTTGCTCTAATAGACACCCTTCGGCTCGCTACCGAAACGCCCAGGCGAAATCGCACACACCAGGACGAATCCGCTGCTCTGCATTGTAGAATCCAGTAGATAATCAGGAGATAATGCACTCAGCATTTCAGCTTAGCAGGTTCCGAAGAACAAAAGGTGAATGAATGGGCAAGCCATCTTCCTTTTTATACCCGTATGTATGGGGCAGAGACTGGCATGCCATGCCATTCGCCAACTTCATTGGCCTTTTAAAGGTACAATCAGAGATGATAGGTTCTCAAGATCAAACCCCATTCTGTCGGTTCTACACAACGTCGAGAGACCGACAGAAAGGGAACATCAAATCCAGTTTGTGATGTTTTTGGTCTGAGTTAAACTAAATAATGGATGGATATTATGACGGGAATGAATAAGAAGCCGGATCTTTGAAGAAAGAAGCATCAAGCGTGTGTTTTCATGTGCCGTGGACTCTATAGAGAGCAGTCACAGCCTGTCATGCAAATTCATCAATTCCCCTTCATCCCGTTCACACGGGAACCTGCTGTAACCATGGAGACCGCTGGAGGCTGCTGGCTTTATGAAGCTTGGCCTGTTTGTAAAGAAACAAATCATACAGGATCAAAACAAAAGTGTTTTTGATTCATTCAGTAGGATGATTTCATAAGCTCTAAAGCCATAAATATTATACATAGTAATACACGTATTTGTACAGTACATGAGAGATACCTGTGCACACAGTTATTTACATTTGCATTTACTCATTTAGCAGACGCTTTTATCCAAAGCGACTTACAGATGAGGGAAACAATGGAAGCAATTGGAACAACATAAGGACAACAAAAAGCATTAGTGCAATAAAAAACTGGTCTCATATAACCTACCACAGTATACAGAGCTAAGTTTTATTTTTTTGGAAAGAGTAGAAAGGAGATAGAAGTCAGAACTGATCGGTCAGGTGTTGACGGAAGAAATGTGTTTTCAGACGATTCTTAAAGATGGCTACAGAAGAGCCTGGACTAGGACTTGCGTAGCATGCTCGAATAGGAAAGGTCTAATTTTCCTAATATTGTAGAGGATGAATCTACAGGACCGGGTGGTGCTGGCAACCTGATCAGTGAAGTTAAGCTGATCGTTGATCACCCCTCCCAGGTTTCTGGCCATTCTGGAAGATGTGATGGTTGATGAGCCCAGTTGAATGGAGAAGTTGTGATGAATCTTTGTGTCGGCCGGGATTACTACAAGCAGTTCTGTTTTTTCAAGGTTCAGCTGCAGGTGATGGTCCTTCATCCAGAGCGAAATGTCACCTAGGCATGCTGAAATGCGTGCAGAAACAGTCGGATCGTCAGGCTGAAATGACAGGTGGAGTTGTGTATCATCCGCATAGCAGTGATAGGAAAAGCCATGTTTCCGAATGACAGAGCCTAGGGATGTCATGTATATAGAAAATAACAACGGACCAAGCACTGAGCCCTGAGGCACCCCTGTGTCGAGATGTTGGGACTCCGAGACCTCTCCTCTCCAGGATACTCTAAATCAACGGTTCTCAAACTGGGGTCCCCGGACCCCCGGGGGTCCGCAAGCCATAGCTTGGGGGTCCGCGAAATAATTTGCAGTAAATTATTAAAGTTATGCCATATCATTAAAAATAGCGTAAGTACACATGGGAACCACTGCGCCAATAAAACAAAAATACTGATCCAATTACTCCCGCTTACGTTAGCTTTGGGCCAATCAAAACTCAAATGATTGTATCACGTAAATCTGACACATCACTCACTCGCATCACTTTGCTCAGGACGCACTTAGCACAGCTCCTGCTGATGTTTAGCTAGCTAGTGGTGATGGATGCCTATTTAAGACCTTCCACTTCATCAAGTGATGCTAAACCCAAACCAGCTAAACTGAGAAGATATGTCGACAATTATCTCAAGCTTGGTTTTATTCAGAGCAGCGACGGAAGACCAAAATGTGTCGTGTGTCTTCAGGTGCTAGCTAATGAAGCCATGAAGCCGGCCAAGCTAAAGCGGCATCTGATGACGAAGCACCCGGGGCTTAAGGACAAAACAATGGATTTTTTCCGCCGAAAGACTGAGGAATACATGCTTCAGAAAACACGACTGGTGAACCTGGCCACAACTTCAGAAAAAGCACAGAGGGCTTCATATTTGGTGGCTCAACGGATCGCAAAAAGTAAGAAGCCGCACTCAATTGGACAAGAACTTCTTCTTCCAGCGGCAGTTGAAATGTGTGAAGCTGTGCTTGGGACAGAGGCAGCTAATAAACTCAAAGCTGTACCGCTTTCAAATGACACCGTGAGAAGGAGAATTGAAGAACTATCGGCTGACATTCAATCACAGCTACTGGATAGACTGCGTTCATGTGAGCAATTTTCTATTCAGCTGGACGAATCAACAGACATTTCCAGTGCAGCTCAATTGATTGTTTTGGTGCGCTATCCCTGGGAAGGAGACATTTTGGAGGACTTTCTGTTCTGCAAGGAGGTGCCAGGCAGGACAACAGGTGAGGAAATATTCAGACTGCTGGATGCTTTCATGACTGAAGCGAGACTGAGTTGGGAAAAATGTGTGGCCGTTTGTACGGATGGCGCAGCGGCGATGACCGGCCGAAAGAGTGGAGTAACGGCGCGGATAAAGTCTGTCAATCCGAGGATTATGGCGACTCACTGTATGCTACACCGGCAAGCACTCGCTTCCAAAGACATGGAACCAGATCTTCACTGTGTTTTGAACACAGCTGTGACTGCGGTTAATTTTGTGAAGTCAAGGGCACTGCAATCACGTTTGTTTGGACAACTTTGCCGGGATATGGATGCTGGACATGACGCACTGCTATATCACTGTGAGGTGCGATGGCTTTCTCGTGGTAAAGTTTTGCAGCGGGTGTTTGAGTTACGCAGAGAAATGGCAGAGTTTATGACAGAGGAAAAACCCAACATCGCACAGTTTTTTACAGACCCGGAGAGTATGGCCAAGTTGGCATATCTTGCCGACATATTCAACATACTGAATAGCCTCAACCTCTCCATCCAAGGAGGCCACACATCCATCCTTGAAGTCAGCAACAAAATCACTGCCTTCATGAAGAAAACAGTCCTATGGAGAAGGAGGATACAAGACGGGATAACAGACATGTTCCCCCAACTGAGTGAGTTTCTCCACACAAACAACTTGTCTGTGGCCACAGTGAGGAAGGTTACGACCTCACACCTCACATCACTGAGCGAGCACTTCAGCTCATACTTCTCCGATGTGAACACTGATGCCTGGGACTGGGTGCGCGATCCCTTTGCACCAGCTGCAACAGCAAATGGCCTGACAGGTAAGGCAGAAGAGCAGCTGTTGGACTTATCCTGTGATAGGACATTGAAGGCCCGATTCCAGCAGGTTAATCTGGCAAACTTCTGGCCCTCCCTCTCACACGAGTATCCCGAACTCACTGCTGAGGCCATGCAAATATTGCTCCCTTTTCCTACAACATACCTCTGTGAATCATCATTTTCCACTTTGACTGCAATGAAGAATAAGTACAGGGCTCGTTTACAAGTGGAGGATGATCTTCGAGTCTGTTTGTCAACCATCACTCCAAGAATAGGAAAACTATGTTGTGAGAGACAGGCTCATCCTTCTCACTAATTTAGTGAGTTATTGATGTGAGTGATGTGTGAATTGATTTGTGTGTTATAATACTTTAATAGAGCTTAATGCAAATGTTTGTAATGTCTATATTTATAAAAATTTGAAAATATGTCATCCTTATAAGGCTTGAATGGCCCTACCATGTAAATATTTATTCCTTTCCTTGAGAATGTGTTGATTTTTCAATTGTTGGTTTTATATAATTCCTCAAAGCGCTTTAGCCATGAAACTTGAAAAATTAACTGTGTTCATTAGGACTTTGCCGGTCTTGTTACTGTTCATTTTCTGAAAGCTTTAAGATCTGTTACTTGAAAATTAGAAATGCTGTGAGGTCAAAATGTAATCTGAATAAAAATGACCCTGTGTTCAAAAGTATAGAAATGGTATTAACATTTATTTATTCAAATTCAATTTAAGTTCATTTCTATGAAACTCACCTTATGTATTTAGGTTGAAAAGTTTAAAATATAAATAATTCCTACGGCATCTAGGAGTATAAATGTCAGTAAACATTTGTTTAATCGGCATGAGGATTATAAGGGGGTCCTTGGAAAATTTTCTCCCCTGTAAGGGGTCCTTGGCCCCAAAAAGTTTGAGAACCCCTGCTCTAAATGACCTACCTGTGAGGTAAGACCTGAACCATTGTAACACCACTCCAGAGACACCCATACCCTTGAGGGTTGACAGGAGTATGTGGTGGTTAACGGTGTCAAAGGCGGCAGATAGATCCAGTAGGATGAGATAGAGGCAGCTCTTGCCAGTCTCAGGGCTTCAATGACAGAGAGCAGTGCAGTCTCAGTGGAATGACCGCTCTTGAAACCTGACTGGTTGCTGTCCAGGAGGTTGTTCTGGGTGAGAAAGGAGGAGAGCTGGTTACATACAACACGTCAAGAGTTTTAGCAATGAAGGTTGAAGGCAGTCAGGTTGTTGAAGTTGTCAGCCTGTGGTTTTTCAAGGTGGATGTTGAAGTCTTCAAGTACCACCAGAGGAGTACCATCCTCGGGGAAGGATGACAGAAGCGTATCCAAAAAAAAACATCCAATTGAGAGCCTGCATACAGAAGTCTGTAAAAATCTCATGCAGAGAGAAAAAAGGGCAAATGCTTTGGCAATACGAATGTACATTTTGTCATGCCAATAAAGCACCCTTAAATTGAAATTGAGAGAGAGAGAGAGAGAGAGAGAGAGAGAGAGAGAGAGAGAGAGAGGCAGAAGGCAAAATAAATGTTTAGAAATGATAATTAAGTGGTTGACATCTCTTCTGGGATATAAATGATTCATGTTTATTTGGAAAGAACATTTGCATGTAGTGCTGGAGAGAAACAGGCACTGGCCACATCAGGACGAGGACAACACTGTGTGTGTGTGTGTGTGTGTGCGTGTGTGCGTGCGTGCGTGCGTGCGTGCGTGCGTGCGTG
>NC_079901.1:24995487-25003889 GCF_024868665.1 Triplophysa rosa | reverse complement strand
GGGGCGTGTGGTGTGTGTGTGTGTTGGTGTGTGTGTGTGTGTGTGTGTGTGTGTGTGTGTGTGTGTGTGTGAGAGAGAGAGAGGGGGAGATTTTTTAGTCATTTTGAGAGAATGTGAATTGATTTGTGAATTTACTTTAACTGACAGATGGTATATATTTCCACACAGTCGGTGTGGACTGGATGATGTCATGTGCTATAGAAATGATATTTTGATAAAAGATGATCAAAATGATTTCTTTGCATTTTAATTCCAGTGTGGGAGTTTTTCCTCATCACAGTCGTCACATTTGGTTTGATCAAATATTGAAACATGATTAACAGAATGTGTATAATTGTTGTTGTGTGTGTGCAGTATAAACAGGTGGAGCAGTACATGTCCTTCCATAAACTGCCCGCTGACATGAGACAGAGGATTCACGATTATTATGAGCACAGATACCAGGGCAAGATGTTTGATGAAGAGAGCATTCTGGGAGAACTCAATGAACCCTTGAGAGAGGTAAAGACACACACCTTTACCCTTGAGGATGAGTGATGGTATTGTTTTTATGAAAGAATTATTTTATGACCTCAGATATTTCATTGTGATTTGAATTTAAAGACCATTAAACAAACCATAATCATCATTGTTGTGTATTGTGATGCTTTGCACTGATTGGTCAGGACGGGTGATGTCATAGATGTCTGATATCCTCTTTAAACATTCATTTGATGATGTTTGAAATTCACAGGAGATCATAAACTTTAACTGCAGAAAGTTGGTGGCATCCATGCCGCTGTTCGCCAACGCCGATCCTAACTTTGTGACGTCGATGCTCACCAAACTTCGCTTCGAGGTCTTCCAGCCGAGAGATTACATCATACGAGAGGGAACCATCGGCAAGAAGATGTACTTCATCCAGCACGGCGTGGTCAGCGTTCTCACCCGGGGAAACAAAGAGACCAAACTGTCAGACGGCTCATACTTTGGAGGTATTTCAATTGGGAGAGTGTGTCTGACCCTGGAATAGTATCGGGAAGGCTATTCCAGAGTTTAGGTGCTACGTATGAGAAAGCTCCGCCCCCTTTGGTGGATTTAGTTGTTCTAGGTGTTGAGTTTTGAGATCTTAGAGAGCGTGATGGGTTGTAGTGTGGTAGAAGCTCTGTTATGTAGGTAGGGGCTAAAGCGTTTAAGGCTTTAAAAGTGAATAAAAGAACTTTAAAGTCAATACGAAACTTAATGGGTAACCAGTGAAGGGTTGATAACATTGGGGTTATGTGATGGTATTTTCTGGACCTGGTTAGAACTCTGGCGGCTGCGTTCTGAACTAACTGTAGTTTGTTTATTGATGATGCAGGACAACCACTAAGCAGTGCATTACAGTAGTCAAGTCTTGAGGTCACAAATGCATGAATAAGCTTCTCTGCGTCAGCCACACATAAAATATTTCATTATTTTGCAACATTTCTAAGGTGGAAGAAGGCTGTTTTTGTGACATTTGAGATGTGATTTTTAAATGACAGGTTGCTGTCTAATATAACGCCGAGGTCTTTAACTGTATTTGTTGGAGTAACAGTGCAGCCTTCAATTTGCAGGTTATAATCCGAAATATTCTGCTCACGTGTCTTTGGTCCGATAAGTAATATTTCTGTTTTATTAGAATTTAAAAGAAGGAAATTACAAGTCATACAATGCTTTATATCTTCGATGCACTCTGCCAATTTGGATAGTTGGAAGGAATCATCTGGTCTTGATGAGATATATAGCTGAGTATCATCTGCATAACAGTGGAAGCTAATTCCATGTTTTCTAATAATGTTTCCAAGGGCCAGCATGTATATGGAGAATAGCAAGGGTCCTAAAACCGATCCCTGAGGTAATCCATCATTTACTTGCGTTAGATTTGATGATTCCCCATTTAAATGGACAAATTGATGTCTGTCTGATAAGTAAGATCTGAACCATTGTAGTGCCTGTCCCTGAATACCGGTATAATTGTGTAAGCGATCTAGAAGTATTTTATGGTCTACAGTATCGAACGCAGCACTAAGGTCGAGCAGGACTAGGAGTGAGATGTTACCTAAGAAGGTCGTTTGTCATTTTAACGGGCGCAGTTTCAGTACTATGATGCGGTCTAAAGCCTGACTGGAATTATTTTGTAAGAAAGAGAACTGAGTGGACACTACTTTTTCTAGTATTTTAGACAGGTAAGGGAGATTTGAGATCGGTCTATAGTTTCCTAGTTCATTGGGGTCTAAATTTGGTTTCTTGATAAGAGGCTTAATGACGGCCAGTTTAAAGGGTCCTGGGACATGGCCTAGATTAATTGAGGGATTATGTCACCTGTTGGATTACGTCACTTCCTGTTTGCTGAGAGCACGTGGTTTGAGCCGGAGCTCTTTCAAACTTATTCTAAATACATCGTTTATTCTTGATGATTTTTTATTCTATTGTTTGTTGCTGCTGACGGTCAGGAGTTTGAGGTTTAATGTAAATTTAAATCCACAATGCAAACATTTCTTCATACATGCTCATGTTGCTGATGTTCATATTAAATTCTTAGTTAAATGTCATGTTCATTGTGTGATTCTCTGGATTTGTGTGGAAATCCCTCAGATTTGAGTCAGTCAGAGAGAGAGAGAGAGTCTGTCAGATCTTTTGTGTTTGGTTTGTTCTGACAGACAGTGAGACATCATGTCTTCCTCACACCTCTTCCTGGTGTTATTTTAGTGTTTTATTGCTCTTCAACATTGTATTTATCACACAAGAGAGTTATATAACCTGCAGCAAAATGAACCGACTCACATGTGTTTAATTTCAGTTGTAAGTTTGTCTCAGATGACAAGATGTTGATATATATAACAGTATAGAGGGATTTCTCAAGAGAAACATCAAGAAGTTCCCGTTTATAACCTGCAGTTTCATACGTGAAAC
This sequence comes from Triplophysa rosa, assembly GCF_024868665.1. NCBI lineage: Eukaryota > Metazoa > Chordata > Actinopteri > Cypriniformes > Nemacheilidae > Triplophysa > Triplophysa rosa. Next base: position 25,000,973 of record NC_079901.1, on the reverse strand, counting down.
GAAATCGTCCAACATTCTGGGACGCTACAAGATACGGTATATTATAATGTCAAAGAATACAATATTTAAAGATACAACTATTATGAATTACATTAATACTATGAACTCAGCACATGATCCATAAGGCCCGATTCCCATTTCGTGTCGTTTCCGCGCACAAATAGTTAGCGACGCGGGAGCGACCCCTAATGCTGGTTTCACACCAAACGCGAACAATCGCGTTCCACACCCATTTTAACTTGCAGGAAAAGTCTGTTATTTTTTCGGGTGAGTGATGCAATATTACAAATATTTTCAACCTTCGTGCCAGATGAGATTGACACATGTTCGTGTCTGTACACGTCTTTGCATTGACTTTGTATGTAATTTACTCGCGCAAAATGCTTAATTCGCGTTTGGTGTGAACCCAGTTTAAGACCCGATTCACATTTCGCGTCTAAAACTGCGTGGAAAACGCGAGCCATGCCTCTTTCTCTCTACAAGTGACCCGCGGTGCGCACGCGGCACTCCGAATAGTTGAACTATTTCCATCTCGATGCGGCGCCGACGCGCCTAGAAAAATGTGCACGCCTCACCGCATGCGCGTCGTGACCGCGTCGCCCCAAGTCTACATTTAAAATAAGGAATATGCGTGCAGAAAAGATGTGAAATGTGAATCGGGCCTTAAACTGGGTTCACACCAAACAGGAATTAAGCGTTTTGCGCGAGTAAATTACATACAAAGTCAATGCAATGACGTGTACTGACGCGACAGATAAAACCCTGACTTAACCTTACATGGTCTTTTAAATGTTTTCAGATGACTCTAACGTGACATGAGTTCATTCTGAAAGCAGGGAAACCCTAAGACGCAAGATTTCTGAGCACAAAACATCTTTAGGAGAAAAGCGGCATCTTAAATCCTCAGCATCAGCTCAGATCGTGTTTGTGTGTTCATGACAGAGATGACACAGATGACATAATCCAGCCGCACACACTGCTGTGTTTTATCAGATTATTGCTCAGTCTGAAGTTTTATTTTGATGAGTCACAGCAGAACACAGATGAAATGGAAACACTGAGCAGAGGTCACTGTGACATCACATGCACACACACACATCCTCGCCTCCGGACCACATCATCATCAGCTCATCTGAGTGAGTGTTAAAGCAAAATCACAGTGAGGTCGAGCGAACATTCGAGAAACATTCCCACACGCTCTTTCACAGCTCAGGAGAATGAGGAAAGTTCTCACTAATGTGTTTGAGAGTCTCAGATGTTTCTCCTGAAATCTTGACAAAGCAAAGTAATGCGTGGAGAAACTGCTTTAGGGGAAACATCTGCTCTCGGTTTAATCTCTCATTTGATATCATTTGAGATTTTTCTTTCCTACAATATGTGTTGTCATGACCAGTTGAGCGAGTTTTTCAGATCAAGGAGATGTTTGAAGACAGATTCACGTCATTGAGCTCGATTGAAAGGGTTGTACAAGTTAGCGTTGGTTTTGGAGGATTTCAGGTTTCCATTCAGAAACTCATGATGTATCATTACAGGCTGGCGTTCTTCCTGTTGATTTTAATACAGAACATGCAGGGATTTTATTCCATTCAAATTCATGTAGCTCTGTTCGAATACTATATAGACAAGAATAAACACAAAACTGTGAAGTACTTGAAAAAATGTCAATTCTGAATTACGTTGAATGTTCTGAATAAAAGGTATCAATGTTGTTTTCTTGGTTATTTGCCTTTTAAGGTCATTTATAAAACGATTAACCTTCATTTATAGGAAGAAACATTTTGGCTTTATGAGATCTAATAGAGAACACAATGATCAGAATGAGACTCGTAACTGAGAAAGTATTGATGTGTGTCTCCAGAGATCTGTCTGTTAACCCGCGGCAGACGCACGGCCAGCGTCCGGGCAGACACGTACTGTCGTCTGTATTCTCTGTCTGTGGATCACTTCAATGAAGTCCTGGAGGAATATCCCATGATGAGGAGAGCGTTTGAGACCGTCGCTGTGGATCGGCTGGATCGCATCGGTACAGTCCTGCTTCTCTTGAACTTTATCTATACATGAAATGTCTGAATGACTTCAAATGATCTCATCGGAAACTGTGCCGTGTCCCACAATGCATTGCGCTTCACCTTCACCTGTAAGCACTTCCAGTTTGACAAATGAACCGGAAGTGCTCGCAGGTGTCAACTTTGCTTGACTTCTCATGTTTACTTCCGTTCAGTCTGAACTCTCTAGTCTCGCGGCAGTCTGTCAGCGTCTCATTTTTCTGTCAGTCTCGGCTCGTGAGATCTCACTGGCTCAGTCTCGCTCTTTTTCTCAGCGGGATTGAGAAGAGTCTCGTCCGTCACTGTAAACGTTAGGCCGCTTACCGCGGTAACGACAGCTAACTGAATCGTGTCATAACAGATCGACACTGTCAGAATGTGTTTGTGTTGTATCACATGAAAACTTACTAGGTACTAAGACCGTATTTCTCAGAAGACATTTGAGCTTTTTGGACATTTGGGCAACTCCGTGAAAATGTCAAGCATACCGTGAGAAAAGAAAGTTTTTACTCCAGTAACAGCACAGATATCAACATTTGGTGGTTTAAATGCCCATGTGAGGTCTGCCGTCAAGTTTTTAAAGCATCCGTTTTATTTTGAGTGCATTAAAGTGTCATTTTCAGGAGTGTCACATCCATAACGGTCCATATTCCTTATACATAGACGCATGAAAATTAAATAGAGTAACACTTTTATGTTCTATGAAGAGGCATGTCTTCTTCATTTGTTGGGTACACCGCAAAAAATGACAACTTCTTAAATCAATATACAATTACTTGACCAGAAAAGTGACCTAACATATTTAGTCTCTTTTTAAGGAGAAAAATACAAGAATTAAGTAAGTTTATGGTAAAAACAAGCCCAAAAATCTTTTTCTCAAGAACCTAATCCAAGTTTAGTTTTCTTTCCCCGTTGGCAGATTTTTTGGCTTGTTTTTACCATAAACGCATTTAATTCTTATATTTTTCTCCTTAAAAAGAGACACTATATTTCCAAAAAGTGCATCTTGATGTAAGAATGTTTAGATATTTGTACTACAAAACGAGACAAAAACACTTAGTAAGAATATCATTTTTTGCAGTGTATTATCACTTCAGGTTTGTGCATTTTAATTCACAGAAATCCTACAAAGTTTGTCGTCTCTCAAAAACCGTGTCCTTTTTTGTCACATCCATAACGCATGTTTATTTCCCTTTTTTAAAACAGAAAACTTGTGCGTAGACTGATATTTCTCTGATGTTCAGACTCTGACAGCAAGGGTTTAGTAGATATAAACAAATGGTTCAGTATACTGCTAACACATACATTCTCTGAGTGTTTTTATGTCACATCCAGAACGCTGGAATAGCCCATTTGAGTTATTTGTAAAAACAAACGAAAAAATGACTCCAGTAAAATCCGGATGACTGAACATGTGAAGATTAAATGATGTTTCACTGTACGTCTGTTGTGTTCTGTCTTTGTGTCATCAGGCAAGAAAAACTCTGTTCTCCAGCACAAGGTCCAGCAGGACTTGACTTCAGGTGCTCTGAACTATCAAGAGAGTGAAATCATTCAGCAGATCGTTCAACACGACCGAGACATGGCCCACAGCCCGTCTCCTCCCGCCCCGTCCTCGCCCACACCGGTCATCTGGGCTCCTCTGATTCAAGCCCCTCTGCAGGCCGCCGCCACCACCACGTCTGTCGCCATCGCGCTGACTCACCACCCTCACCTGCCCGCCGGACTTTTCAGACCCACCGCTGAGAGAAAAGAGCCCAGCGGACACCTGAAGACCCTTCAGCTGGGAGACACCGGAGACTCTCCGTTCAGCTTTCCCTCAAAGCCTCGGGTGGGGATCGATAGTCCCGTTCTCTCTTCCCTCCGGACGCGGAACCTGTCAGGTGGCACGACATGGAGCAGTCAGCAGGTGTGGGACAGCACCTCTCCGCCCGCCTCTTCCTTTCCATTCGGGAGCTTTTCCTCGTCGCCGACATCCGGCAGCGCGCAGCTTCATTCACAACCCGTTCCGTCAGGACTTCAGAAAGGGCCGACAGGAGGAATTGCAGCGACGGGGTGTTCTGGGATCTCGGTGGATGTCTTCGGTCGCGCCCCGATCCAGCTGTCACACGGACAGTCCCCACAGAAACCATTCACCGGGTTAGGAAAAACCACCACCCTCTTCCACACGCCTCCACCTTCTTCAATCCAGCCCCGCGACAATCCTCTCTGTGCGTTAGCCCACATACAGTCCAGTTATCTTCCTCACGTGTCTTCAGAGAGGTCAGCTCTGGCGTCTCTGGCTCAGTACGGTTCAGCGAACGGCTCGCCCTGTTACACCCCTCTCGCCCCAAGCCCGACCCTTCAGAGTCCGGTAACGGGGAGGACTTTCCAGGACAGCGACGTGTCCAGCGCTGACGGATCTCACACGTCTCTCCTGTCACCCCAGACCTCGTATCCGGGTCAGCTCCCGGGTCATCACGCTCTTGGGCCGGACTCTCCTCTGAGACGCTTTTATGAGGATCTCAATATACTGTCCGGTTCCCATCAGTCTTCGGAGGGGACGCGGGCCACGGGACGCTCCTCACCCGCGTACTGCCTTTCCCCATATTCATCACCGACAGCCAAACCCTGTAGCTCTGTGTCGGGTCACGTGACTGCTTTAGGATCTGTAGGGACGTCACCGGTGCTTCCTCGCCCACGGGGGTCTGACGCCCACCCGTCCGACCCGCCTCAATCTAAACTTCCCTCAAATTTGTGAGGTTGAATCGCACCCTCCTGTCCGTCCTGACGGCGTCTCTCGTGTGGTTTATTTCTTTGTCTCTGTATATCAACACTGTGTTTGAATCAGTTCTCAATGTTACTGTGATTTTACCGCCATGACCTTTAGATTGTTTCTCTTTTGTTTTTGTTTGTTTTTCACTCATGATTATATTCGTTATAAATATGGAGTTATACATTTAAACATATGTTATTCGGTCTTTAGGAGGGTGTGAAGTGTTACATATATTCAAATCTTAAGGACATGTGGTTATTTTCTAGCAATGCCGGGGCGTTTGAAACAGACAGAACACAAGACTGCTCCGCAGGGATCTATGCACTCTCAGTCCGGCGTGTAGAATCAGATTTTTGTGTGTTTGAGAAGATTTTATTCACTTCACGCAGATCATAGATCGATGATCTGGACAGTTAGAAGTTGTGTTTGTTATTGTACAAACCTTCCAAGGTGTAGACGATAGAAAAACCAAAAAGATGTTCAGTCCATGTTGTGTTGAGTTTTTTGGGTTGAATGATGTTGAGATGTGTGAGCACTGAGTGACAGCAGAATCAAAAAACACTCAATTAAACATCAATGACATTTCAGCCCTGCAGTGTGTGTGTGTGTTCGTGCGTGTTTGTCTGTGTGTGATTTTGTGCACGTGTGCATGTGTGCGTGTGTGTGTGTGTGTGTGTGTGTGTGTG
>NC_079901.1:24989231-24995365 GCF_024868665.1 Triplophysa rosa | reverse complement strand
GCGTGTCGGGTGTGTGTGGGTGTGTGTGTGTGTGTGTGTGTGTGTGTGTGTGTGTGTGTGTGTGTGTGTGTGTGTGTGTGTGTGTGTGTGTGTGTGTGTGTGTGTGTGTGTGTGTGTGTGTTACTGTAATCAGATATCTTAATACATATGGCTGTCAGGTTTTTCGTAGCAAGAATAGTTTTGCCGTTTTACAATATGTTTGTGTTGTTTGAAGTCCCACAAATTTAGTTTATTTAACATCAGTCAAAGAGCTGCTCGTGTGTTTTTTCTGTATGTTTAGCCGCTAAACGCTTGACAGAAGTTGAGTGAATGTAGCTTAAAAGCGATGACATTGATTAGTCATTCATGGACAGAAGACAATGTCATCAAACACCTGAGACCAGCGCGAGATCACATGATTCGGTCACAGCGTCGGTTTGTGTTTTAAGAGCACATCAGACTGATGCTCTTCAATGTCTGATCTATCATGATTCTACATGAAGAGTTTGGCCTCATGGATTCTTCTCCAGATTTCATCAGCTTTATACAGGACATGATGTGGGTGGTTTCACCCTCCAGTCTCTGTATGTCAAGATATGACTTTGTCCATCGGTTGAAATATTTTTAGTCTGTTTTATCCTGCGGCGGGAGAAAATCACCGGTCTGATCACTTAGATAAGTGACATCACACCTCACAGTCACATGATCTGATTCATGTCTGCAGCACGGATGCTGAAATAAATCCCTGTGAGCAATAATATGAGTGATGATGATGATGATCAGCAAACACCACTAATAAAAAGCATAAAAAATCCTGTTAAATACTTTGTAGTAGTTACGCTAAAACTAGTGTTTTTAAACCTTACAAAAGTAAATATTTAAGTCTACTGTTCATTATATTTTTTGTATTATATTTTATAATATAATACAGTATACCACAATTTACTATAGTAGATAATAAAGTGTACTATATAAAGTATGCTAGTTTTTTTGACGAGGGAAGAGGGTTTAAAAGTCAAACATCTGACGTTGTCATGGCGACCACCTCAACATCACTTTCACATGTTTTGAGATACTGATGCACCTTTAGTCCGATGTGACGGTCCAGAAGTGATGAATATAAACTCTGTGACGGTTTCTTCCTGAAGGCCGATGGGGATGTTTGTTGCTCTGATGGGAATCACAAGCGCTCGCGTGTGTGTGGAAGCAGAAGCACCTGTGTGCGTCTGACCCGAGGAGAGTTCAGAAGTTGTGAAACTCCTCAACTTTTGAGACGTGAGCGCGACAGGCAACTTTAGAGAAGTGAGACGTGAGCACAAATGCGCGCCGACACTGATGTATTGTGGAGGTGATGTGTGTTGACTGACAGCAGGAACCCCCGCGGGCCGCTCCACGTGATGAGGACACGTTTGTCGTGTTGTGTGTGTCATGATTGCTTCTGGAGGGGGTAAAGTATTGATTGTGGTTGTTTTGAAGGGTTTCGTGAGACGGTAAAATAAATCAATAAAAACACAAAGGACAATCAGAGCGAGCCGTGTTTCATGATGAAAAATCCTGTGGATGATCGACGGATCTCGACAAATTACACGGTCGCAGATAATATCTGATAATCGTTAATAATGTTGACCATGACATCTCAACCTCACCGGCTCAGATTCATGATTTCAACTAAAAACTTGATGTTTTTCTCTGTGGATTTACATGTAGTTTTGGGGGTCATCTGTTTTCATTTTTTTAGTATATTGGTGTCATGTAAACACACCTTTAGATCCAGATTGTGTGCTTCAGATATCTCAGACTCACGGTTTGGGTCTCTTCTGACAAAGGCCACACGCACGTTATTCTCGGCTTCATGTGTGTGATTCGGACACGCGTTTACAGGCTCGCTGAGAAATCAACACTGGCCACCGGCCACCTGGAAACACTTCAGTCTTTTGGCAGTTTTCAGCACACTTCATGATTCCAGCTGGGAACGTTCTCCATTTCCAGAGCTAATCTCACGGCTGTGTTCGCGGTGGTCGTGTGCAGACGGTGATGAAATAAAAGCCAGTGACTGAGGATTAGATTTCACACTCACGGACGCTGTGATCCACATCATCATCATCATCACCATCACGGTCTCTCGTTCATGTCTACAGAGTCATTCACATGTGTGACTGTGAGCGGAAGCCACAAATCAAACTGACACAAGACTTTTATGAAAATGTTGGTTTATTGCACACGAGTCATACGAGACAAAAAATAATATTTTTAGTGCGTGCGTGCGTGCATGTGTTTTTTGACGGACACGGACAGCACGAAGTGTGAATGCTCTTCAGAAATTCTCTTTTTATATATTAGCACACGTTTGGACGGCCGTGAGGGTGATCTTTCATCTGTGAGCCGTGTTGCCAGATGTGTCATAATTATCCTATTTGTAGCATAATTTTGACCGCTGTACGATGTACAATCAATAATGAAAAAAATCCCAGTTGGACATTTCCAATCTGGCAACACCGTCTCCGGAGATGGTCAATCAATCATCTTCGCTGTATGGCAACAAAAGCTGCTAGAATGAAGAATCAGGTTTGGATGCACTATTAAGGGATGTGCACGCTGACCGTACTTGTGTCCAGCTGTGTGAAAAGAGCTCTGCCTCTGTTTTCAATGGTTAATACTGCAAAAAAGACAAATGTGTGTGACACTTTAAACACATTCTCAGTGCCTCCCCCATTAAACACTGAAGCTGTTCACATCAGATGCGATCCAGCGTTTATTTCCAGAGGAAGATGATGAAGTTATTTTGTGTTTGTTTGTTTGTAATGAGGGCTCAGATCATGTTTTATAATCTCACTTCACTGCGGTTTTGCTCTTTATAACACAATGATTTCATGTGTCTGTATTTATTTGGGTGTTTCTGACACACTCATTACGTCTGTGATTTCTCTGCTTATTTCCCTGGAAAGCGTGGTGTTCATATTAATACAGGGGATCCGAAATACAACATATGAGATTTGATCAACAAACTAAAAACGCTTCTGTTCTAGAGAAGACGTGAACTGAGAGATGGTGTTTGAAGGACCAATCAGAAACAGATTTGTTTTTCTTGTATGAAATCTACGATGTATGGAAAACAGCAATAAGTGTGATGTAATGAGGTGATGATGTTTTCAGGACAGACGCTGTGGACGTCTACGGCATCCTTAATAAACACAGATGGACGATAAGCACTCAAACTTGATATTATTATTAAAAAATCTATCAAAATAAAAAACATGAAGAATTCTGTGTCTGTGAGTTTAACGCGGGCGATGTTTTGATTTATTAGAGACTCGTTTTCTGAGGCTGGTAACCCAAAATCTCCTGAGTCACGTGTCCTAAACTAGCCTCTTGATATCTGTGTGCTTTTGGACTGACGCTGGGATAATCCGCTCCGGGTCAAACACTAAAGTAATTAATCCCTGTGTCTCAGTCTGTGAGCCGGACCGCCGCTCCTCTGCACTTTTATGTTCCTGATTCCCTTTTGAGTTCTCCAACCAGACAGCCCAGAGACTCGTGGTCGCGTGTGTGCGGAATAAAAGCTGCACATTTACATGAATTGAAGTGTTTTTGCGATGACATTTCAGGGCCTTACGGGGATCACGGTGGATTTGGACCATGTGGAGAAGCAGAAATACATCAGAACAAGTCAGACTAAAATATGACAGAAGAAAAAAGATTGTCATGCTTTGTTCTTTAAAAATCAGTAGTTTTGTATTGTGAAGAGTGATATTTAATCATGTTAAATCCATTTTATTAATAGTGTTTTCGCTATTGAAACAATGAAATAGCATTTGCTATTGTAAAATTGCCATAAATATATCAGGTATGAACACATGTACATCTGTCGTTTATTAAATATTATTTCTGTAGTTTCAGCATAACACATTTTAACGTTGAACTCTTTTACAGATTGTTTTCCGGAATCCGATTTTGGGCCGAACTATCACACATCTGTTGTCCAGTGACGCTCATCCGGTTCTTCTAGGAAAAACCATTTCATCATTCATTAAAGAGAAATGAAAAAAGGAAATATCATGGAAGTGATTGTTTTCATATTTGACCTTATTTTAAAGGACAGTTTGTTTGGTTTTGTGTCTCAGAGGTGAAGTCGCTAGAGATCTGCTCTACATACTCCGTCAGATTTGGCTTTGGATGTTAACACCTCACATGAGTCTGACAGTATGTTGTAGAGAATGTGAAGAAAGATGAAGTCCCGTATGCCGCTCTGTGTTCTCTGTAAACTGTGTTTCTTTCATTTTTAATTGCTCAGCATGAAACAGGTTGGAGAGCTGACAGCTGTCTGTCTGCCTGCCAAAAAACCAGGAAAAGCTCCGGCTTTCTTCCACCGTGCCGTTGTGTGGAATTACAGCCGTCATCAGCGTTATGACTGTCTGTGGCTCAAAGACATCAGATGAAAGCAGGTTGAGGGGCTCTTAGCCCATTTCTCTGGATTATAAACTCGCTGCAGTTAAAGGCAGGACGTTCTGAGACCTCTGACCCTCAACAAAATGTCATCTGACATCTGTGCCGACTTTTTATTTCACTTGGGACAACAGAAGTGGTTTATCCAAATGCCGCTGATGAGTAATCTAGTGTTAGTATCTCACTGCTGTGCCACAAAAATCTGAAGTCACGCAGATTCAACTGCTTTATCTCTCTCTGTATAGTGCCATATTAAAACAAAAATAATATTACAGTCTACACAAAGATTTACAAAAGAGAACAAAAAACAAATGAAGGTTACAGAAAAACAGTATTATTTTATACACTGCATTTGATGATCCTCTCTCTCTCTCTCTCTTAATATAATATATGTAAATATATAAAAACAGAAATAAGTAGCAGAATAAAGGGCTCTAATAATATCATGTTGTGATCAGGTCAGGGCACATTGATTGTTTTCTCTTGTGTTGTGACAGGCAGCTAACACACAGCATCCTTGTGTTCTCCTGACACACACGCCACTTTCTCATCGTCTGACACACTTTCAGACGTCTGATTTTTCCATCAAACATCGTCCGTATGTGCGTGTGTTTTGTGCATTGTGTTAGAAGTGGAGTTGTGTTGAGATGACAGTGTGGACACCAGCCGTGTGTGTGTGTGTGTGTGTGTGTGTGTCTGCCCGTCTCTATAGTGAGTCTGATCTTAGTTCTTCATCCGTCACTGCGTACAGACTGGATTCTCTCTTTAGGGCCAAATAACATCGCATTTGACTTTGTTGTTTTCTTTGGCTTTCCCAGTGAGTGATAGTTGTGTTGTGTTGTGATTGTGTTGAGTGTGATGTTGTCAGTGTTGTTGTGGTTGAGAGCATCAGTAGATGTGAGGACTGAAACATCAGGACTGAAGAGAGGATTCATGTCTTTGCTCATCTGGTGGTGTTTCAAGGCTTCAGAATGATATGAGTCAGGGGGTTTCTCTCTCTCTGATCAGGGGATATTTGCCCCATTCTGCCCTGCATGAGTTGTTTGTTGTGTGCCCGTATCTGTGTCTGTATGCCGGCTCTCAATTGGATGTTTTTCCCATTTAGTAAAATCTTGATTTGGATTTGTCAGAGGACAATGTGTATTTTGGATGTGTATTATCAGAGGGTATCTGCCTAATTCAGCCCTGCATGCATTATTTGGTGTTCTTCTCTGAACTCTTCAAATGTTTTATTCAGCATGCAGGGATTCTATGGGGTGTTTATCCCATTTGGAGTAATCTGTCAGACACTCTGGAGCCCAAACCTCGCAGCCATATAGAGCTATAGGCATAATCACACTATCAAAGATTTGACACCAGACTGGAATTGAAATATGTGTTTGGGTGAATCTGCCTTTGATGGCGTAAAACGCACGTCTAGCTTTCTCTTTCAGTTTCATCATCATTGTAGTTTTGTTCAGATTGACTGTCAGGGCCCAGTTTTGACAGTATTTCTCCAGCAGGTGTACTCCTTCATTGTGATCAATTTAAAGATGTGAGAGAGAAACACTTTCACAAAATGTCAAAGGTCATGCCAGAGTTTGATAGGTGTTGAGAAACCGAGCGAATGCAGATGTTAGTGGAGGAGAAGAGACACACATCAGCTGCTGCTTCATTCATCTATCAGCTGCACAAACTACTGCCTTCATATTTCCATATTTCATTTGTTTACT
>NC_079901.1:24934231-24986731 GCF_024868665.1 Triplophysa rosa | reverse complement strand
GAATGCTTCAAAATCTTCAAAATCTTTATAAAATATCTTAACTTTCATTGTATGGATGGACACAAAACCACTTTAAAATGTCGTCTTCTGTGTTCCAGCCGGATACAGGTTTACAGCCACGTGAGAGGGAATACAAGATATTGACTCAACTGTCTCTTTAAAGTAAGAATGATTTGTTTTTCATTCCTACGCTCTCAAATTAACAATCAGGTACTGAGCAGGAATTGAAGTCATTTACACATGAATTCAGACGGATACTCAGTTCTTCTATCAACAGCTGTTGCACATTAAATGAATGTCAGTTTTATGGTTTATATGTCACAGAAAAATAAAACCATGTTCATACATGCTGAGTGAATCCAGACCACAGCGTGTTGAATATGTATGCAGGTCTACGTTCATATATTTATTTGTGTGTTTCTGGTGACCTTCAACACATCTTTCATTTATTTACACACTCACAAACTACATGTATCTCTACAGTTAAGTAGTTAAAGGATTGTGTGATCTATACAGTCAAACTCAATCCACTTATACAAACAGTGACATAGTTTTAGACTTTCTATAACCATGGTCTTAGAACTTTAGAAACATTATAAATATATTCCATGATATCTAAATATTACCATCAGTGCAGTTGAGCGTGGGATATTATGGTATTAGTAATTAGGAGCATCATAGTACTGTGGTGTCACTACAGTCAACTAAAGGAGGGTCATTATAACACATCACCGCGCATCTCTCCCATCAGGAGATAACCGGAAGAAGGTAAATGGGCTGCGTTGTCATGGTGACCAGGTCCTGCTTTACCGGAGCGAGATTAAGCCATGCGCTGTCATTTGCATACGGATTGACCAGCTGGTACCTTGTTGTCATAACAACGGCGCACAGCATCCTTGCATCCCTCACACGAGGCCAGACACCTCACAGCATTATCGATTATCTTGGGAAATTTCCCCCAAACTCACACATTTAACCTCATCATAACGTGAAGTAAACACACGACACACTGTTTACATCAAAAACATGCTTTAGTCTCGCTGTTAACATTCACTGAGCTAATTACTACTAAAACATGTAGAAACCAGAAAAACATCACACATGATTATTGTTAATCACATGATCGTGTTATTTCTAATTATGCTGAATAATTGATATATGTATAATTGACCTGAACTATTAATGGTCACTAAAATATATTCTAAAACATATATACACTTATAAAGTGTTTGTAAGGTTTATGTTGAGTGAATAAAATTCATGCTGCTGTTTAAATGGATTTTACAGTGGAGTAACAGCGCCATCTACTGTCACATGCGGTTTTTTAATTGCTAACCACTTTCGAAACTACGGCTTTACTTTACCAAAAAAGTCACGTCTCTTGCAAAAGCAATAAACACTTGATTCAAAACTTGAACTTTAAAAAAAAATGTTTTTGCATAATAACTCTATAGGCAACTATTGAAGCAACCACAAGGATCGTGACGTGTACCAAAAGTTGTTGTTAATAAGGGCGAAAGTGCAATGGACTGAAAAGAGTGGCTTGTAAACCTGTCAGCGGTCGTAAAGAAATGATTAAGATAATGCTCGTGTGTATTTGTGCAGTGACTGTTTAATACGTGAGCTGTTTGTAACTGGTTCCTTACTTTATAAAGTTTGTCCTCAAAGATATTATTTTTACTATGAAAACGATTCATATAACTATGAAATACTATTTTTGATCTTAAATGCTACATTTTTCATTCACAAACAAACAAAAGTGGCTCAAATCTTCCTTGCTGAATTAAATTCTTTTGCTTCTTCACTAAGACAAAAAAATCTCTGTAATATATCTCTAATCTTACATTCTGATTTACAAAAAAATCTATATTCATTGAGATACGCCTCTGCGGAAAATTATGAAGGAACCGTCCAGCCACGTGCATGCACATGTAAGGCAATCTCAGAAGAAACTTGTAAAATAATATTTTCTAGTATACGCGTCAAGACAAAAGATGTGTCTGGACAATAGACAACAAAATATCACCCAGAACACAGTTTTAAGATGCTAGAAAAATCAGATGTTTATTAAAAATAAACATTACATTGTCATACAAACTGCAGTAAATACTAGAAACATGTTCTTACAGGTCACCTAAACTAAATTTAATAACCGTCATTATGAGTATGAGAGTAAATCATAGGGAGTTACTTAGAAAATGCAAGAATAAATGTTAAATGTGCTACATTCATGCATAAATGATCCTGTAATTCATTGTTGTACTTGTGATATTGAAATATTGGCTCAGGCAGCATATATTGATTTACAGAATGAATCTTACTGTCAGCAAAGAATCGGCTGTCACACTAACATCAGGTATGATTGATTTCCCTTTATTGAACGAAATATCAAAGATATTCATTAAATGTGATGAAAGGAGTGTCATCATCATATGTTTTCCAGAGTTTCAGGACTGATTTAGACTGGACTGAAGGGTTTGGACGTCCCCTCCGCCATGAAGGACTCGATTTCTTCTACGTTTCGAGGAACACAGGTGAGCAGCTCCACACCATCAGCTGTCACGGCGATGTCATCCTCAATACGCACCTGCACACACACACGCACATGTCTGGTTTACTATCCCCGTGGGGACAGTCCATAGGCGTAATGTTTTTATACTGTACAAACTGTATATTCTATCCCCTATCCCTAACCCTATCCCTAAACCTAAAGATCATAGAACACTTTTTGCATTTTTAGATTTGTAAAAAATATTGTTCTGTACAATTTATTAGCTTTTGTGCCCATGAGGACCTCAATTTTGGTCCCCACGGTGACACGAGTCCCCATGTGTTGGTGTGTATTCAGGTTTAGGTCCCCACCGGGATATACAAACATGAACACACACACACACACGACTGCTCAGTGATTTTTGAAGTCTGAAGATTAAGAAAACAGAAGTTTGTGTTTCTGGCCATGCAAATACATTAAAACATGATTAATATATCAACAAATGAACATGTTGTATATGGTGTTAAAGAAATAAAATGTTGAACAAATGATGGAATTGTTAAATCTACCCACTGGAATACATCATTTAATGTACAGTAATAGAGTAGCAATGTTTGTAACATTGATATATTATTTGTAATACATTACATAAAATTGTTTGTCATTTTGCATAAGCATAAAAAAATTAAGTTTAGTTTAAAAAGTACCTATTAAGTAGTTTAACTAAAGTTTAAAATTGATCACAACAAAACGATCAGACATGTGAAAGTAGTTTGATGAAGGAAGATTTCTGAAGTGTGTTTTTTATCAAATCTAAAGAAATGATCCGAAGACTCTGACATCACAGTTATTTTGTCATAATAATACAGAAGTGTTCTGACCCCTCCGAAGCCGCGGAATCGAGCCAGGACATCATTGTTGATGAAGTCACACTGTTGAGATGCGTTCAGGGCTTTATCCAGAAGATGATTGATGAAATAGATTCCCGGCTCCACCGTCAGGACCATACGCTCCTTCACCACACGACCCATACGCAGACTCTTCAGACCCGGCTCATCGATACGCTCGATGCCCTGATGACCACAAACACCTCTGAGATCCATCTCAATATAATCCTGAAGACTTTGTTCTTTCTCTAATGAAACTCTCTCTCTCTTTTATATCAGAACTGACCTCTGGGTATCCTCCCACATCATGAACGTCGATGCCCAGCAGGTGACCCAGACCATGAGGCATGAACACAGCGCCCAGATGAACCTTCATCATCTCGTCCACATCACCACGCAGAATACCGATCTTAACCAGCTCCTCCAGATGAACGCGGTCAGCCAGACGATGCATGTCTGTCCACTTCACACCTGACCGGTGACAAGAGGTCACAGATTCACATTTTATTCATTGATTTTGGAAATTCATTCTTGAATTAATTGACCACTGCCAATAATTTAATTTAAAAAATCAGATTGGCAATATATCTGTCTACCATTAGTTTTCTGGCACAAAGTTGCAAAACTTTAAATGCAGTAAAATAAATGCAATGCAAATCTTCACATGGTTGATATTTTTCCATAAAAAATCATAACAAAATGTTCAACAAACAGCTATAAAAACAACACAAAATAATTATTTCACTCTGTAATACAGTTAATCTGTAAGTGTACAAACTAATCTCTTATCTAAAATTCAAGGATCAAATATCAGATCAAATATCTGACAGGGACTCCAATCAACCAATCAAAAGAAGCCGTTCAATAAAGACCTGGTTTGATGGCGGCCATGACCTCTCTGGAGGATTTGAGCACAGCTTCATAAACGGCTCTCTGGTCAGCTGTGAACTTTCCATTGGCTGGGAATGAGCAGGTGATGTCAGAGGAGTAGCAGTAATATTCTCCACCCATATCAAACAGACTGTCAGAAGAAAACAAACACAAAGGCCGCATTTACACTGCAGTTCTTCATGCTCAATTCTGTTTTTGTGACTATATCCGATTTTTTGACGACCTGCTTACATCTTCTTTTAAAAGTGACACATGTGATAATGTAATGTAATGTTGTTTTAATCGTGACTGTAGGGCTGTCAAGAGGTGACGGAATTTCCCTTGCTGTGTTTTTAGGTGGCTCAATAGTGCGGTTTGCTTTTATTGCCGCTTTCCTTTTATATTTAGCCAAATAGGGCTAAATGGGCTATATTGTTTGGGTTATTATTATGTAGCATATTTTGTTGTTGTTTTATTTTACTTAAATACCTTTTACTTATATATTTATTGGTAAATGCAGAACAATGACAATAAGAACGAACAGAATGAAAGGTTCTGAGAGAAGGATTAATCTCAGCCAGTTTAGGAAGATAAATATGAACTGTCAAATGAAATTTTACAGAGCCTCAATACAAATGATAACGGAGTCTTCAAGTAAAATGAGCTGGTATTTTTGCAACTGCAATATAAAAGGCGCAGGTTATTACAGCAGCGCATTGTTCATTTATATGACGTACAAAAAAATGTGAACTCAAAAATGACTTAATCGTTAATGCTTTTTAAAGTCTGAGAAAGTTTTTTATCATTTTGATTTTTTCGAACGAAGAACCGCTTAATAAAGCAGACTGCATTTAATATTACAAAGACAATATAGACACTTAGGTCGGTGTATCATCATAATGTTCATGTTGTTTATAATGTTTTTGTTGAGGAATAAATCAGTAAATGCTCGGTCAAGTGAAGCCTGTGAAAAGTAAAGCGGGTGTCTGCCCGAGCTTCTCCGTTGCGTGGAACAGATCATTGTTTTAAAGGCTGCTGAGCGATCACGTTTATTAAAGCGATTTGTATTTTTGTGATGATAATTTTTGATATTGTGTTGAATTAGAATTTGGATTCATTTCAAACTTTAAAACTGCAGACAGCGCTATTCTCTCGTCTTGAGATTCAGTTGGATGATTAGGACGTACATGCATTCATGCATGATTAAGCTAAATAAAGCCTTCCAATAGTTTTTTTAGTTTTCGAATAACTGACAAAATCGCTTAGCTCTTGTTTCCTGGCAATTGTATAACAATTCCCGGGATCATCGCTCTGTTTGAAAGGAATTAATGATGCACAACACAATGACGGGTGGATATCCGATCTGTCCGCTTACATGGCAGACGCAACTGCATGGATCCGATTCATATCGGATTTATTTCCACATTATGATTGAGGCCTGAAACCGATCTGAAAATATCAGAATCCATGTGCTTTTTTCCTGCATACACGGTCATGGGTCACATCCGATCTGTGCCACATTGGAGGAAAAAAATCGGAATTGGGTCACTTGATACATGCGGTGTAAATGCGGCCAAAGAAAGTGCATTAAATGACCCAAGCCTTTTTAAGAGTGTGCCGAAATTCTACTTGACAGCCACCAGGGGTCAGTGTGTCACTGCTAATACAGGAGGAGGAGGATGATGACGCTGGAGTTTCTTGAGTTTGTGCACATGCACGCGCACGTGTAAATGTTCAATAAAGAGCACAGAGGTGAAATACGGCACTAAAAACATGAATCAGTGTGAATCACAGTACAATACTGAAGAACAAGCCGCTCACCACATGTCTCCATCCTGAATGGTTTTATCATTTGGAGCGCCAGCGTGTCCGTAGTGCAGGACTGAAGAGTTATTCCCGCTGTGAGAAACGAACACATTAACCATATGACAAACAATTACAGATTTTATATTTCATTTGAATGATAATCTCTTTCACACAGAGTTGAGAAGTTTAATGGAGATTGTGTGGAGTGTGCTGAAGGGGACAGGAGTGTAGCGCTGGGCTCTCGGTGGAACAGCACTAATGATTTTCTCTCTCTGTATTATTGCACAGTAAGACTCTTGTGTTGTGTTGTGTTGTGTTGTGTTTGTGTAACATTAAGAACTTCAGTAATTAACACAACAAGATCTGACTCGGCACTTTTCTCTGGTGTAGTTAAGAGTGCGGTGTTTACCTTCCACAGATGCAGGTGTATGAGGTGTGCCGCATCCCACCGCGAGAGTAACAGTAATGCTCGAACAGACTGAAACACACAAACGTGCACCAAGAGCCATGAAGATATCTAGCCCAGAAACATATTTCACGTACGAAACTAAATCTAAAAACAACTGTATAAACATGATGCTTCCCACAGATAGAAGTCCGTCTTTGTCACGTGTTTGTGTCGCAAATATAATGTTTGAGTTTACACAACAAAAAATAGGTTTTCATAATCAGTCAGTCAGCTTGCGCTAGAGTGTTAACGGACGGCTTGGCAGGGTTGCCAGATCTGTGAAACAAAATCCTTCATCACGAGCCTAACGTCCCCGGTCCAAATAACAGAACTTAACATTCATAAATAAAATCAGCTTACCATTGACAGCTATATAACAAAATCTCTCCACTCCTAACCTGTGGATAAAACAAACCTGAGCAACAATTGCAAAGTAAACCGATTCGAAAAGCCACAGACTTGGCAACACAGCCCGGCTCGCACCGTTCCAACATGGCGCACGACCGTCGTATAGCGGCCCATAGAAACAGATGCGAATGCGGCATCTAGTTATTTATATCTATGATGCAACTTCATAACACCCACCCAGAACACCCTAGCGACTGCAAAGCATCGTTTAACATACCATAGCAACTGCAGAAAAATGCGCAAATACCCTTGCAAATCACTCAGAACATCTAAGCAACCCTATATCAACACTCGGGCAACCAAACATTCGTTGTAAGCATGTAGCAGTATGTTAATAACTGCTCACAACACCTTCGAAACTGCTTAGCAACATGTTAAAAACCCCTGATGTCAGCAAAACATGGAGCACAGTGAAGCATCACAAATCCAGTGTGTTCTGAAATAACTATTCTGTCTGATCGGAACGTGAGGTGATGGAGAGTTTCTTGAAGCGTGTCAACTACTGAATTGTTAAGACAGAACAAAACGTTCATTAATGATGCTTGACTGATAAAACTCTCCTTTAAAGAGAAAATCCTTCACGCAGAGTGTCTGAACGTCACTTTAAGAGGCTTCACACGTCATGACAAACACACCCAGAGGAGACGAGAGAAGCTGGTGTATGAATGAGACACAGATACATCCACCCGTCTCCTCTGTCTGGAGATCTCCAGCATCATCACGTGTGCCGACTGCACAACACGCCAAACGCTGCACTGACCTCGGTCCAACACGGCAACGTGCCGCAGCGCTGAGGGACGGCCATAAAAAGGACACGAGAGACGGTGGAGATGTGCCACAGAATGACACTCGCATGCAGAAGAGGAAGAGAAGTAAAGAAATGTGCTTCACTATCCCATCATGCTTTGGGTCAATAACTGATCAAATAAAAAATCATTTAGGCAACATGTAAAAACACTGTCAGCATCTACAGTTCATCTAAATGAAGTGGGATAAAATGAGAATCCCATAGTGTCTCTTCATACGTACAGGAACACATCAGTGAGCTCACGCTCGCTGTCATACTAACAACATACGGCTGAGATTTATATGTGCTTAAAAATGTAAAGTCGGATGCGGGAAATGCGACAGCTGGAGGATGCGGATCAGGCGGGATAATCTCATCCGGCTGAGGTAAATCCTAATCAAATAGCGTGTTTGTGGCCGGTCACTGTGGCATTTCCCATCGGACAGCTGTTTGTTAGCACTCAGACTGACATGTTTAGGACGAGCTGTGCTGTTCCTCACTCTGGATTGATCTACGCTCAGTCATCCACAGGGAATCAGAGATAGACACTTTAGCTGTATAAATCATCTCAAAACAGAATCTCAGAGTTATCATTTCCATCTCACACACACATCTGTCCGTCAAACTCTGATAATAACGTCTAAGGGGAACAGATTAACAACACCGGATTCTGTAAGTAATGCTTTTACGCTTTTAATCAATTTGACAAATTATTCATGTTGTGTGTTATTTCTAAAAGTCGGTGGCAGATTTATTATCGAGCTCAACAGGTGTTAAAAACATAACATTAAATGTAGAAAACATCATCATCATACAACAAAGTGACACTTCACCCAAAAATGAAAATTCTGTCATCGTTTACACTCCTCCAAATGTGTATAAATGTCTTTGTTCTGATAAACACAGAGAGAGATATTTGGAAGAATGCTCAGATCTTGCCCCCCATTGACTCTCATAGTAGGAAAAATTACTTTATCATTTTTGTTGTTCTGTTGAACACAACAGAAGATATTTTGAAGAATGTAGAACAGCAAACAGTTCTGGGGCACTTTTGACTACCATTGTATTTTTCCTACTATGGGAGTCAATGGGTGTTGAGATCTGTCTGGTTATACGCATTCTTCCAAATATCTCTCTCTGTGTTCATCAGAACAAAGACATTTATGCACATTTGGAGGAGAGTAAACGATGACAGAATCTCAACTGTGCCTTAAAGACTGTCTATCTATAGCTGCAGATTGCATTAAGTTCTGAATTTGCATTACAGGATAAGAACAGAATATTTTTTTTCAAAACAAATGAACACCACTACATCCATGTTCCCTATAAAAAGCATAAAATGTCAATCTATTGTGAAGTATTTCACCAGATTATCCGAATCAGGCATTCATATGGGACAAGGTTATATATGAAAGTCATTTAGGTGAAAAAATAAAAATGTGATGACTTACCTGTTCTTCATTTCTCTCTACATTTACTTGTTTTAAAATACTTTCTCAACCTGCAAAGGACGGTCAGTTTGTGTCATCTGAAGAGTTCATTTGCAAGAACGGATAACTTTTGTTGTTCAAAAAATCATGTTTTTATTGTGCATTCCAAGTTATATCAATCAAACTGCGGTTGGTTGGTTGTTATAATTATTTATTACACGGCTCTTTTGAATGCTTGATTCTGATTGGCCAGGCGCGACATTCCAAGGGTTGTTCTTTTCAAATAACAACCGCTCAAAACTAATAACACATGACCGGTACTACTTGTATGTTTAATATCCCTCCGCTCTTAATAAAATGTTTCAAATTCATATTTTTTGTCCAGTTTTCTTCTCATGTGGCAAGTAGGCGTGTAATAAGCGGGATAATGTACAAGCAGCCGGCTGTTATCGTGAAATAAGACTCCGCTTAATGTCGGGTCCTGATCACACTGTCAGGGCTTCTTTCGCGATAACAACCGGCTGCCTGTACATTATCCCTTACGTAATAATAACAAAAACAACATAATAAAAACATGATTTTTGAACATTTTTAAAAGTGATCTGTTTTGGCAAATAAACATTTCATGTGTTGCACTAGACTGAAGTGTCTCAGATCACCTCTGTAAATTGATCAATGTTACTGTCCGTCTGTCTGTCCGTCTCTCTCTCTCTCTCTCTCTCTCTCTCTCTCTCTCTCTCTGTGTGTGTGTGTGTGTGTGATGTCTCTGCAGTAAGTCCAGTGTGATTCTTCAGTAATGAGCAGCCCCGGGGTCCGTCCATCTGCATTTCACACAAACTTCTACAGACTTATATCACCCTTAACTGTGAACTTTAAAAAGCACTTCAATGAGACGTCTTAATGCTCAGACAAACTGCAATTAAAGCCAATAAAGAACAGAGATTTAATAAGAGATTACTGATAGAGACATGAAACGAGAGCGAGATGGAGGAATAAATGAAAATAACCACTGAAACCAGAACCCGGGCGCTCGGCTCTAAGAATAACCCTGTGATGCACGCAGGGCCGATATACGGGATTCCTCAGTAAAAATGGAAACATTCCTGACATTAAAGAAGCGTTTGAGCTAAGAGATTCAGAGTGAAACTGGATATTCAATGTATTCTCTCCTGGAAAATCAAAGCCTGTGTGTTTTATTCTGAAAGCATTCATCAGTGGTCTCAGCAGAGCCGTGCTGGAGGATTTATCAGGATTCAAAATCAAGAAAATCTCTGGTTCTCTCTCTCGCAGAGGCTCAGGAGACCTGGACATCACCTACAGCTGTCATTAAGATGACTGGAACACTGATCGATGCCATCGGTGAACCCACACACACACACGCAAGCATGCAAGCACACACACTCGCTCATACCCATAAACCTAAAGATCATAGAACACTTTTTGCATTTTTAGATTTGTAAAAAATATCGTTCTGTACAATTTATTAGCTTTTGTGCCCATGAGGACCTCAATTTTGGTCCCCACGGTGACACGAGTCCCCATGTGTTGGTGTGTATTCAGGTTTAGGTCCCCACCGGGATATACAAACATGAACACACACATGCACACACACACACACACACACATATGCACACACTCACTCATGCACGCACACACACACACTCACGCATGCACACACTCACTCACTCACACTCACGCGCGCACACACTCACGCATGCGTGCGCACACGTTCACGCGCACGCACACACACATCCACTCGCACACACCCACACGCAAACGAATGTGTCAGTGAGAAATGAGAATGTTAGTAGCCTGCAGTCACATTTAATATGATCAGATAAGACGGGTCATCTTTTAACACACAAAAATAATAAACAAGGTCAAATCTGATCTGATGTTTTTGTCCTCTGAAGTGTCATCAATCTGACTTGTGATTCTGTGTGAATAAAAGCTTGAGAACAACATTGAGATTCAGAGACGTGTGGTGTTTAAAGAACCCTGCGGCTCATAATGACTCCAGCCGTCTGTATTGATCAAAAGCTTCTGAAGCTGATTTTACACCACTGACATTGTGTTTATCAGAGTTACACTTCATGAACAGTTTCTGAACACCAAAACATTTTCTCATCAACGCTTACGAGACAGCGAGATCAGATCCAGTTCTCAATGAAACTTCCTGCAGCTCCTCATTTGGTTACATAAAAGTGAAAGTCATGCATAAGCAATCCTGTTATAGAACTTCTATAAACAATGTAATTATAAAGTGGTTAAACGCAGTTGGAGGAGCGTGACTGTATCTACAGCACAGATATGAAGAGTGAGTCTCTCGTTCATAGTCCCCGAGAGCTGCTTCTATCAGAAACACTTGCAAATAAATTCAAGTCTTCAGTTTCAGAGACTTCAGACAGAGATATCTCACTAGAGAGAGAATGAAAGGATTTGTTTCTGAGACTGTTCAGTGGACTCCGGGAGTGAAATTATAAAATACACAAATGATCCTAGATTTATTTATTTCCTCTTGTTTCAGTCAGAAACATGTCACAGTACAGAAGTGAAACAGCTTGTTCAGCCGTCACATGACTGTAAAACTGAAGCTTCAAAGAGTCTAAAACCTCCGCGAGAAATCATCCATCACAAGAGAAATGCAGAGAGGATTGTGGGTACAGTGATGTTGTTTGTTATAGTACGCGGTTATCTAACTCAGTCCCCGTTGCGATCGTTTTTACTTGACGCATTTCCAAGTGAAATGAAATTTCTTATGAGAAAAATAGTGGGCGTGGCTTTCGTCTTTCTCTGCGATTTGATTGGATGTATAAAAACAGCCTTTGCGTTTTGAAAGGGAACTGGCAGCCGACTGACAGTTGAAGGGGAGGAGTTAACGGATGCTCCGCCCAAGCCGTCTAACATAAGATGGATAGTCATTTCAGGGCGGAAGTGTATTTTCAGATTTTAACTAAAGATCATGAGGGCACACCAATCGTAAAATGAGAACGACCCACATTTATAAACTATTTACAATAAACGCTTCAATATTTCATGAAAAAAATTATTTCACTGGGACTTTAATATCGGGGACGGATAAAAGAAGAGACACGCCGAGAAACGCCGGTTAGGCAGCGCGAGACCGACCCGACACGCCGACAAAGTCACATGTGCACAACAATGTGTGCGACATAAATGGCAAACACAAGGATGGATCGGGAACAAACACCAGCAGCGCCGCGTGAAAAACAAGAGCGTAAATTAAGACACGCTTCATCTCGAGCACATTTACAACACATCTGTGTGCGATTCTTCTTCTGCAGAATTCATTAAATCAATTAAGAGCTATGCACGCAAACACCGGGGACGGCCGGCGATGACTAACGCAAATTATTTATACAGACAACAAGGTCACGGCTTCACATTTAATGAAAGCAAACTATGAGAATTCACTCAGCGAGGAAGCAGGGAATTGTGGGATAGATTTCAGTGGCGTCTTTTATCCTGCGTTCCCCTGTCACCTTCACTGCCTATTTATAACCTGTCACCATAACAACAGCTGCATTGCTTTATAAATATGAGAGAATCCTTGTCAAAGAGCAGGACGCCTCGCCTCCCCATGTGTTTATCTGCATCTTCAAGGCTGAAATGTTGGAATAAGAGAGGAGGAACAATACAAATCAGCATCTCGTGTGACATTTGACTGAGTGACAGGCGGGTGAAACATTACAGACAGAGAACATAAGAGAGAAAAACAACCAATCCCTCGGTTTCACTTACAAACCTGAAGAAACACCCTGACGCTGAGAGATGAAATACGTGACGACATCCAAGAAGCCTTCGTAGTGAAATCTCACTAAAGTTGAAATGTCAGAAGCACATATTTAATGATGAAATAAAGGCAAACATGCCACACATTTGTGCTTTTCTTTCTTCAAATGTTAACAAACATTAGCACACGACCCTGTTCAAAAAACGTCTATAAAATGGTTAAAATGGTTTTAATGAACCCTCTTTTTCATTCCAAACCAGGTAGAACTGCTACACGATGTGTTTTAAGGGCGGAGGATCTCATTTGGTTTCATTTCAGTGGTTTCATTCGAGTGAAATCATGCTGAGAAATCTTTTCACCTGCGAGATAGCAACACAAGGTTAACAGCGTTAATCAGATAATTATAGTACATTTGAACAGGTGCAAGTGTCAGTCACGTTCAGTCACATGTCTCTGCTCCGCCCCCTCCATCCCAACCCGCTGAAGTTAACAAGCATTTAGCTGACAATGAGATCAAGTCAAAGGTCTGACGTCTCCAAACTTTCTCAGCCCACGGCGGTTACTTCACTCGCACCTAATTGCTCCCCGAGGGACCAATCCTGCGGTGGAATCCTCCCGGCCCAGTGCATGCTGGGTAACATGAAACCACACAAACAATATTCAATGTTTCTGAATAGACATGATCAGAGCGGCTCAGCATTTCAGAAAACATCTCAAATGCCACAAAACAAATCGCTTGAGGAGAAATAAAAACAGAATCAAATGAGAGTGTAACAGTTCAAACTGGATTGGAGTAAATGTGATGAGAAATGTTTGAGATCGTCAATAATATCAACTTTTGATTGCAGACTTGCATGACAGAGTCTAATGATTTCTGACTCTCAGGAGAAATATCTGAGACGCACGTGAGACTTCAGCAAACGTTTCCATTTGCTCTCGGTTTAATCTCATTGAAACAATTGAAGCAACAAACGTATTTGTTATGTGAACATCTGTACCACACCATAAACTCTGAGTGAACTTCAGACAAGATCAACTTTTATAACCCGCCGTCACAGCGTACGGGGTTCTGTAAATTTACTTCACGACTGAGAAGCGTACGAGCGCATCGATCGCTCGGCTTGAAGACCGATGCTTTAGAAAGCCTCCACTTCATATCTTTCACCTTTGAATATCTTCATCATTTCATGCCTGCGGACAAGGCCGAGCTTCATTTAAACCACCTTCCTTATTTGCGCTTGAAAACATCTGCAGGAGAAAATAAAAAGCGCTTCTCGAGGAACAAAGGCAAACATCGAGAGGCATCCGTCAGCCCGCGGCTGGGAGAGAAAACAGGCTCCATAAATCTGAGAAAGCGACTCCTTCGGTGTCTGTTTCTAAAGCCCCGTCGCGACACGTTTGTCCTACTTTAGCGGCGCGTGAGCAAATAAAATGAAACTTCTGTTCCAGCTCCACAAATGAAAACTCTGTCATCGCTCACTCACTTTCATGTTGTTCCAAACGCACGTGACTGTCTGTCTTTCACAAAACACAAAAGATGAAATATTGTTTGATGTCCATAAAAGGAAACAATGCACAAAAAGAAAGCATAAAGGTGCGGTTAAAGTTTCTCGGCATGACTCATGCTCTATATTCGAGGTGTGAACATTGACATGGAGGTTGTTAATGATGTTTTCCTCCACCGTAGCTTTCAAACCGGATTTAACTGAACTGTGGCACATGAAGACGTGTCACGCTGCCAGACGCTGAGTTTGACATTAATGATGAGACACGCACATGATGTGACATCACTGACACCAAACCTGACACAGGTGATGCTGTATTTGACACACGCAAGCATGAATGAGAAGAACAACACGTTTTTAAATAGCAACTTAATGCATAAATCTCAGAATAACATGATGGAAGAATGTTTCTCCATTCTAATGTGATGTTCCTGGATGTCCGTTTGCTTCTCACGCCTTCTTAAAGTAAAATATCTGCTTTGCTGTTAGACACAAAAGACAAAACCATTTATCTGACATCAATGGACAAATAAAACCGCATTTCATCATCAAACAAACTCCCAACCGAACAAAGCCCTGAACACACACACACGGTTTCAAACAGCCTAAAGATCAAATCCAATCCTGACGTCTCAGCTCGACTTCTCTCACCGCCGCCTAAAACTCGATTTAAATTGATTCTTTGTCTCAAACAGCGGATTGTTTTCCCCACCGGATGCAGGAGCAAGTCCGTGCTCATTAATGTTCATTTACCGTTAGAATACGATTCCTGAGGCCTGAACTGTTCGTGTCTCAGTAAGGTGGACTATAGGATGAGTCGTACGCACAAACAGAACGCATGTTGTTAAATCCGTGTGTTTTCATTTCAGCTGTAATTGAGTTTTAGCCCGGTGGAGATGCACATGATTCCCACTGAAGGGCCTCAGCTGCTTCAATTAATAAGCAATTACAAATCTAATCCGGCAAAACTGTGCTGAAAACGAAAGCCAGCGTGTCTGTGTTGTGATACACGCAGATCAGAGTGGAGGAGATGCAGCTGCTGTTCATCCGCTTATGTTTCAAGTTCACATCATTTCATTGCGTGTAAGAGCGTGTGTCCGGTGACCCCGACGTGACTTTACCTGCGGGTCTGTCGTGATGACACACACCCGTTTATCACAATCTCTCTCTCATGACTTCCTGTCAACAGTGAGTCACCAGATCCTAATGGTCTAATGTGACCAGCGGACGTCATAGGGGCGATTCAAATTTCGCGCAGAAAACACAAGCCACACTGCTTTCTCATGCGGTTCGTGCGCGGCATTCTGAAAAGATTAACTATTTTCATCTCGATGTGGCGCCGACGCACCTAGAAAAACGGGAGCACAACATGCACAACGTGACCTTACCGCCCCCTATTTGAGCACGCTTGTAGCGCGTCTACATTTAAAAACGAATATGCGCCCACAAAAGACGTGAAATGTGAATGGCCCGTAACAGAGCTGAACACATGACAAACCCTGCACCCAGCTGACATTCACTGAAATAAATACAGTTATGACAGTGAAGAAGAGAAGACGAGGTGTAGAGTGATGTCATGAGAACACATCCCAGCATGCAGTGGGGCACGGAGGGATGCTATCACTACAAAACAGAAATTAAATGGCTGTGATTGGTCACTTTACAAGTCAGTCACGTGGCTCTACATGTAAAAGTGTGTTTATGTCTGTCTGCAAGAAACCACAGAGACCACCATATTAGTTCCTTACAGGACAAAACAAGTAAAAAAAGATTGTCTTCTTATATTAGACCTCCTGAGCAGATGAAATCATTAGTTTAGCGCTTTTGTTTGGGGAGAGAGGGAGAGAGAGAGAGAACACTGGGGTCTTACCTACTTTAGTCACAGAACATCTAACACAATGAAAAGACCAGAACGTCTACCGATAAGAACACTAAACACAAAAGAGCTGCAGACGCTACACTGAAACTTTAAGTTTCACCTCACCTTTAAAAGTATACGATGCTGTATGTGATTTATTTTTTATCACATGCTACACATAAAGTGTCACTACTGCTCCATGATAGACATCACACCTTACATCTGACTTCATTCGCTCCTTTGCACTTCAGCTGGTGTATGACATTAACGTAGAGCGAGAGCTTATTACCGATAAGTGTAAGATACTTATTTAACCGATGTGATGTCATGACCCACCGGACTCTGTGACAACATCACAATATAAGTCCAATGAGCAGACTGTAGTTTACTTTCAACAACTGTGTCTTTAGACTGAAAACACACTAGTTCACTCAGAAATAGATATTATTAACAAAGCTGTCTAGACTGACAGCAGCCTATTGTGACGCACATCATGCTTTCTGTTATTAACCACTCCACACAGTTACTTCATCTTTCCATCGGTCTAAAATCAAATCAAATATCTGATATGTAATCTGAGTGCTAAATAACAGAATACACCCATATATATTGAAATAAAAGTGTTCTATTAAAAAAGCAGAAATTATGTCACAGTATAATCACCAGGAGTTAGACTTGAACACTCTAAAAAGTTTAACTGTGATTTTTGAAACGATTTTTACTTTCCAAAAAATTGAGTAAATTTTAAAGATGTGAAATCAATAACATATACTGTTTAAATTGAGTAAATGTAAGTAAAGAAATCTATATTTCTATTAGATTTCACCAAAATTATTAAGTGTATATTAAAATTAAATACTTATTTGTTTAGATTAAACACATTTAAATAATATACGTACATTTTAGAGAAATAAAAAGTTCGATTTTTAATCTTTTTTTATATGTCCCACTGAAGAAATCACTTAAATGATTTTAAAAGATTTTATTAAGTTAATATAACAGTTTATTTTTGTGATATTTACCGAATTGCTTTTTTAGAGACGACTGATGCAACCCAGAGTTGGATATTCCTTATTACAAGTAATGTGTTTAAGACATAAAATAACACAAAAGTAGCATAAACTATATGAACTATAGAGAATGTAACGTTATGAATAGTAACTTTATGAATGGACTTTACAAATAATTCACTTAAGCCACATCAAGCACTATAAAGTGCCCAAGAAATTCCAATGTTTTTTATTCTTTTTCAAATCACGTATAAAGTGATCAGTTTTCATAAAAACATAGCTGTTCATGTAAAATACTTGAAAAAAGCCTGTAAAATTTAAAACGACACAACCTTTAGGATGTCATAACTCTGCATCTCGTGTATCATCCACATTCAGAGTTTCCTACTCATAAATACGACTTCACTTGGTCATTCATGACTCAGTACTCAGAATAACAATATTTATCCATTTGAAGACAGATGACATAACTGACTGTAACTACTGCACATGAGAAGCACAGACAAACACAGGAAAACAGATCGCCCAGCCGGCGGACTGTCACGTCCTATCAATCAATGAGATCAATACTCACCTCTCCATCTCATACTCTTTCAGTCCCGGCTTCACACGTCTCATCACCTACCACACAGAAACACACACACACATATCAGATAAGAGCTTTTAGGAAATATTCAATTAGTCAAACGCTGAATCATTTCAGCGCTCCGGCCATCATTACGAGGATTTCCCCTCCTGTCCTCCTCTCCAGATATCTAATGATCTGAATGAAGTCTCACAGACGACGGGATTCAGAGCGAGTCACAGAAAATCACCAGCAATTGCCTTCAAATTACAGCCTGTTTCATCCATTTGATGAGATGAGAGTCATTTAGTGTGCGGTGAGGAGAAATGATGGCGAGTGTGTCAAGGGCAGATTAAAGGGGCTGTATGATGATTGTAGACTGGAAAGCTTTTATTTTCATCCAGAGAGAGAGAGAGAATCACTGGAGGATCTGGGCTTGTATCAGTTATAGTTTTGTGACAGCGGTAATGTTGGAACTATAAGAATAAAAGTTGCACGACTATACAAGTCAAAGTCTGTCTGTCATGACTTTCTGAGAATTACAGTTAGTTTCTAGTTTGTGTTTGTATCTTCCTATTTCCCTGATTTTTGTTTTTATAAAGAACTTGAAAAAAAGGTACATTTTAATTTCATTACCAACATAATCTCTTCCCATCATCCTTTGCAGAGCCAATGGAGAGCCAGACGTGGATCACCTGAACAGGTGAACATTGATGTTTTGTGCGATCACGACGAGGATCTTAATGACGTCCTGTGAGACTCACAGCTCACTGCGCACCTGTCTCTCTGATTGTATTGAACTCATTTGCTTTATAAACAGGTCCAGTGTGACGTGATGGTTCAAGACACATAACACAGAAAGCGGGTTATTGTCTTTAGAGACTAGAGAGACGTGAAACCCAGTGGAGAAATAAACTCATCTGGAGCCAAGAGAGGAAGTACAATGAATTGAATTGATCTGGGATGCACAATTCTCACAGAAACACTCTCTTAAAGGGACGGTTCAACCACAAATAAAAACTAAACGTTATACCTCTCTGTCATGACAATACCACACCTTCTGAGGTTCTTTCTTGAGTAAAACACAGAAGGAAACATTATGAAGAATATCTAATTTATTGTCTTCTACAGACACATCATACAATTGAACAATTTTCAACATTATGCTTTCAAGCACTTTAAATAATGTTGGGTTATTTCATCCCAACATTGGGTCAGAAATGGACAAACCCAACTGTTGGGTTATAAATTAATCTATGGTGGGTTGTTTCGATTGCTAGGTTACATACAGTATAAATATTTTCTGGATTATTTTAACCCAGCGTTGGGTCAGAAATGGACAAACCCAACTGTTGAGTTAAATGAACCCAGAAAATGTTTATATTTCACCTAACAATTGAAACAACCCACCATAGATGACATTATAACCCAACAGTTGGGTTTGTCCATTTTTTGACCCAATGTTGGGATGAAATAACCCAACATTATTTTAGTGCATGAAGGCATAATGTTGAAAATGTTAATGTTAGAACAAAACATTACCCACAATCTTCTGCAACAGATTCTCACTTGCAGTTCCCCAAATCATATTTGCTGTTGTATTGTAGCTTTATTCCTTTCTGGATGCCGCAACAAATGAAACGCTTTCATCATTTTAATAAGAGCAGATCAGACACAACTTCAGCATTTCTGCTCAACATCTCCACGTGTGTTTCACAAAATGGTTTTGAAATAACATGCAGATCAGTGAATGATAACAGAGTTCATAAACGCCAAACCACGATGTTGCCAGCATCTCTTTTGCTCTTTCACTCTGTCCTTCAGCACATGGCAAAGAGTAAACCAGCATTTACATTTTAAACTGAACCTTGAACTGCAACCGTCACATCCCAGTCAGAGAAAAATCAAATAAGAAATGATTCTATTTTAC
This sequence comes from Triplophysa rosa, assembly GCF_024868665.1. Taxonomy (NCBI): domain Eukaryota; kingdom Metazoa; phylum Chordata; class Actinopteri; order Cypriniformes; family Nemacheilidae; genus Triplophysa; species Triplophysa rosa. Next base: position 24,966,982 of record NC_079901.1, on the reverse strand, counting down.
TGAAAGAAACTGAAGCCTATTTGTGGAAAGTGAAGATAAAACAATCCATGACAATCATACACATTCCCTTCCCCCTTAACTCAAATCACTCTCTACAATTTAATTTGAATAAAAATAAATAAAATGCATTACAATCGTGCGAAAGAGAATTGCACAAAACCGTAAAAAATCTCAATTGTCTATGTGTATTACAGTAATGAGATTTTTGATGAAAATGTGCTGCTGAACCATCATGCTAATGTAAAAATGGTGATAAAATCAGACCAAATTTTCTTTGATGAAAATATAATTCGTCTTTCTTTCCTTTTGATTGGAGTAAAACAGAGACGAGATTCACTGAAGAATAATGGCTCTTCTGTACATCTGTTAGCGTCTGGATGATATTCTCACACAACCCCGAGGGGTGGAGTAAATCAAACCGACAAGACTCTGAGGTCACGCGTGACATTAAGAAGCAACACGTTCATTGTTTAGACAACCTTTGAAATCTCATTAAGCAGACACATTAACAAAATAAAACTGAACTTATATAACACACTGACTAAGAGCGTCGGGCAGTCGGAAGGTTGACGGTTTGCCTCGTGGCGTGTTGAAATCTCTCATGTAGCCGAACAAAGAGTACGTTTACACGATAAAAACGGAAACGTTTTTCCTTTGCGTTTTTGAAAAGTTTCACATACACAAGACGCGTTAAGAAGCGTTATCAAAACGATCTGCATTTACATGGATATGGGAAAACAACTAATAACGATGTATTATGCATGCCACACCAGTGGATGGCGCTGTTGCGCTATAAAGAAACCCTACTTGCTTGCCCAAATCCGCATACATTGTTTCAATCTAAAAGCGCTTTTAATACACTTTGTTGGCATGTATGTGTGTTTATAGTAGTGTGCATATAAATACTACGTCTCCGCTGGTTGTAGTGGGGCGGTAAATCTACTATTTGCTGGAGAAATGCGTTTGACGACATCGTTTTTGGAAAACGCCGCCTTCAGAGATTACACGGAAACGATAATGCCGTCATTTTAAAAAACTTGCACTTTGAGACCCGTTTTCAAAAGTTTGCGTTTTTAGTCCCCCAAAATGCAGTTTTCGTGTAAATGAACAGCCAAAATGCATAAAAAGTTTTAGTTGAAAACGGTCTCGTGCAAACGGCCTCTAACATTTGCTCGTCTCCTCGAGTCTGAAAGGTCAACAATCATGAAGAATTTACATTTCTGCAGACACTTAATAAAGCGACACTGTACTGTTTCAGTGCATTAAATCTGTGATTTAACTACATGAGATTGTTACTTATTTACAAATGCCAAATCCTTTCATTGTAGTAATAAAAGAATAAAAAACAGGAACGAGTGGGATTTTAATCCCAGCCTGAACTCTCGACTCTCTGCTTCCCTGTGGCCGTCCGGTGAACTCTTTAGGTGACTTCTCCATCACCCGACTCTCATTTCTGCATTTAGAAATCAATTTGTTTCTATTGTGGCTGTGACTTGTGTCCCACTTAAAGTGAATATGCAGTTATAAGAGAAGACCGCGAGATGTTATTCTTCATAAGAATGGCGCATATGAAGACCTATGTCAGCTCATATGCGTCACAGGCTTTATTGCTGGAAATAAGGGAAGTCAAATGGAGACGAGAGGCAGACCTTCAACTGCAGATGGACCCGGTCAGTCGAGGTAATTTCTCTGTGTTATGAGGTGCTGGGGCTATTTTCTTTTGCTAACACCATTTCACTGCACTTTTACAATGACTCGGATCAGAACCACAGCAGAACGAAATAAATCTTCATCTTCATTTTCTACAGTTTTAAAGGGAGAGCTCACTCAAAAATGTCGATTGTCTATATTTTCTTCCGTGTAATGCAAATTGAAAAAAATGATCATCTTTATATTATGCCCATTTAAGAAGTGCCTTTAAATAAAAAAAATAAAAAAAATCTACTTTTATTTAGTCATTATTCAAAAAAAGTCTGTTTCTCATGCAGATGTTTAAGGTCCAGGTTGTATGAACTTCTGTTCTTTTAAGCTGAACAGATGTGCATGAACTGATACAGAAAAACATTCTCAAACATTCGAAGCTATGTTTTATTAATGCTCTTAAAATAAGAGCATAAATAAATGTAAGACATAAAAGCAAGTATATTTGGGTGAGCTATATCCATAAAGGAGTAGAAATCTGTCAGAAATAAATGTTTGACAAGCGTGTTGATATTAAGATCAATTTTAACATCAGCAATTATTATGATAAATGTGCTCCGAGCTTTCACACAAGCAGCAGTAATTCATTTAGAAACAACAGACTGGACCATTAATATCTAAAGTCTTTTCATTTATTAACACTTCTTCCATCAGTCTGGATTATTCAATTATTTTCAGACTCCAGTTTCAATCACGTCTGCTGCTTGACTGCGCTGCACTTTTAAACACAAACCATTTCACATTCCCTTCATAAATACTGACTAATAAGTGCATATTTCATCCTTCAGTGAAGCTGATCAAGCTTGATATTACAAGAGCTCTGTGTCGTGTGTGTGTGTGTGAAGCCTGACATTTTCTCTCTGTACACTAAACCCTAGACGGATAAAAACATGTCCAGGTATTGTTTAACCCATAATCAAACGTGAAAAATAATGCAGTAATAAGATGTGACTAGTTCTGATATAACAAATCTCATTACCCCCATATTCTTCTTAACGCAACAAAAACCCTATAGAAATAAGACAGTTGAGTCTTTGCATTACAGTGACTTTACCATATTTACCCTGGTAAAATCACTGTATCACAAAAGATCTCATGGCCCGTAGCTTTATACTTGATTTTTTTCAATCATGTTTACAATCACGAAGATGTGAAAGCACACGCAATGCATTCTGGGGCTGATTTGAACCCGAAGGACATGAGCCTTTTCAGTTTTGTGTCAAGATTTTTCAACACCCCGCACACGTGTTTTACCTCTTTGTGGGCCTCACTGGAAATCCGGTTGGTGTAGCGCAGGACCTCCAGCTCCATGTCAGTCTTAAGTAAACGACTAGAAAGACAGAAAGAGAGAGAGAAGGACAGAGAGATTAAACATAAAAATGAAAATGTGCAAAACTCCTGCATTTGTATTATAAATCAGATCATCACTGGGATTTTACAGCACAGATAGAAAGGTTATTGTGAAGCATAAACATCCTAAAATCAGATTCCAGAGTCTGAAGAAAAAACCATGATGCCTTGAGAAAACATCTCTTCTAAAAACTTAGCCCAAAGTCAGCAGCGCTGACGTCAGAGACGTTCAACACTTCATCTCTCATGAGCACGTTTTTTCTTCACCTCCACTATCTGTTCCTGCTCCTCCATCTTGGTTTGTCTTATTGCCGCTGTGTGTCTAACAGAATCATCATCATCTGTGACTCAGTGTGAATGTGAGCTAATAACACATCTAAATATATCACCGCACACACACTCACAGACAGAAAGAGCTGTAACCCACGGTTACGATCAGCCATGTGATTCTCATCAGCACCTCTACTTCACAGTCCTGAACTCTAAACACAAATGATGAACACAACCCGTCCGCTTCAGAAAGTGTGCTTTCACAAGAATGAAGAGATTTACTAAAATAAGCTTTTATCATTGTCTGAACTTATTAACGGCAAAAACATTACTATTTTGCGATGTGGCTAATTCTGCCTAATTCGCATGGTCTCATTCGCACATTTTAGTACAATTAGCTTTCGCGCCAGCGACGTTAGAGTTAGGGGGCGGGGTTTCAGTATTACTTTTTCTAGTAATCGTACGTTTTTTTGTATGATTCACAATATTCTTTGAAAAAAAGTTTCAAATTCCTGTGAGATCAGGTTGGAGTTATACATTGTGTTTAAAACTCATCCTAGCTCAGTAAAATCTTATTGACGTTTTATAGTTCAACACGATTTAACTCTGAAATTCATGTCATTTTCAACTATTCGTCTATTCTTTTAAATCTTACATGAAAACACAAACGTATAAAATCCTGCAAACCACCAGTCAAGAACTCTGCACACATATCTGAAAATATGTCAATTATGAGGAAAATGTAAGAAGACATTGTATTGGCTTGTCTAAGTGGATGTTCGGCATGAGAGGAAACGCATCTATATTTCGTCTGCAGGTCTTTAATATTTGTGAAACGAACATCATGGTGAAGCAATCTTGAAATTCTCTCTGGAAATCTGGAGGTAATCAATGAAAGAGGAGAAGATCAGAAAAAAAGAAAGTTAGCGAGTGAGGCGTAATGAAAGCAGGAGCAGAAGAGAAGACCCTAATGCAGCCGGCAGCGAGAGAAGCACGCAGACCATTACAGAGCAACACCGGCCGTATAGAGGCGCACAGGAGGACCGAGAGAGAGAGACGGAGACGTGGGATTGTTTGTGGAGCTGTACTCATGAGAGAAAAGAGCTCTCAGCCACCACACCGTCATTCTGCTTAAATCAGCTCAAGTGCTTCCTATGTGCTCCAAAAATGACTCTCACTTTCTAACAGCGTTTCCATCCTCTCTCACCATTCACAGCAGATGAAGAACGCAGTAATGAAATGGATTCTGTTCTCGATGATGCTCAGAAGTTCATTAAACACAGACGTGACGAAATCCAAAAAAACACTGCGATTAAAGAGGACACGCACTGAACGTTTGAAGAAAAATCAAGATTAAACAAGAATGATCACAACTACAAAGATGAAATAAATTAAACAGTAGCGATTCATGTCCGTTTCATCAAAGGATCAAACAATTGCTAATTAGAATAACTAAACTTGTTTTGATAGTTTAAATGGACATTAAAGACAAAAAAATGAGCAGTTTAGTGCTTCAGCATCATTAAGATGTCAAATCAATCAAGTATAAAGTTTGACAAACACAGCGTTCAAACGTGTTTATCTAGTAGACCCACATCATTTTTTTACATGTTTTCATGTAAAAATACTTGCCACATTTACTTTATCCCAATTACAAGCAACACAGACGGGATGTATATGGTCTGTTAAAGGGACACTTCACCCAAAGATGAAAATTCTGTCATTGTTTACTCACCTTCGAGTTGTTCCAAATCTGTATAAATGTCTTTGTTCTGATGAACACAGAGAGAAAGATATTTGGAAGAATGCTCAGATCTCAACACCCATTGACTCTCATAGTAGGAAAAATTACTTTATCATTTTTGTTGTTCTGTTGAACACAAAAGAAGATATTTTGAAGAATGTAGAACAGCAAACAGATCTGGGGCACTTTTGACTACCATTGTATTTTTTCCTACTATGAGAGTCAATCCAAATATCTCTCTCTGTGTTCATCAGAACAAAGACATTTATACAGATTTGGAACAACTCGAAGGTGAGTAAACGATGACAGAAATTTCATTTTCGGGTGAAGTGTCCCTTTAAATCACGTTTATGAAAATAGGTGCTATTCATTTTTTGTTAAAAAGACGTGTTTATCTTGAACAAATATAAAGGCTGAAAAAACAATGAATCACATCTTTTTTTAGTAAACGGGTCCTACAGACCCCAAAACCACATAAGGGTTAAACAGCGCAAATATTATGCGATGTCATTTTGTAGAAATTGTTGTTTAAATGAGATTTAAAAGGAATTCTGTTTATCTTAAAGAAACTCACCACTCCACTATGACCGGGTGCAACAGAGTGTTATTCACCTCAAACCTGCACAACACAAGAACACATGTCTCATCATAAACATTTAACAACATCTATTTAATGTTGTTTGCTACAGTGTTACAGGTGGTTGCTAGGGTGTTGCTATGCACTTGCTAAAACAGTCCTAAGGGGCAGTGTCCACTTGGCAGGCTTGCGGCGTGTTTTTTCAATTGTTTTCAAATTGCAGCTGGTGTTCTTTTCCACATGCTCAGCATATCATAGTAACCAATGCGCCCAAGTAAAAAAAACGCTGTTTGAGCGCCCGCAACCGGCGTTTTCAGCCAGCGCCTGCCATTTTAAGTTACGTAAAAGCGCCTCTGGATGGTAAATGTTTTTTTACTCTTGCTAAGCAGTCACCAGATCATTAGTGTAGATGACATCTAGAGTGCTTTAAGTGGATGCTGTGCAGTTGCTATGCGGTTGCTAAGGTGTCGCGAATCTGTTTTCATCATTCCTAACAAACACCTATTTTGTAAACAGTTTTGCTTAAAAGGCGTGCGATCTTTATTTAAAATAAGTTTCTTTGAAACGGTCGTTATAAAGTGTGGCTGAAGTGTTCAGGTCATCTCTGCGGTCACATTAATATCTAACGTTGAGCGTGTGATCTGTGTGGAATCATCAGTAATTAAAAGCTGAATTCATGGAGCTCCGCCAGTCATGGGAGGACGAAACTGACTGTCCCTGGAATGAGATTCAGCAGCAGAACTCTGAATAATGCATGAGACTCACTGGCTGATGCCTTCAAACGACGCTTCACGACAGGTACTGCCGCTGTCTGTGTTCACCCCCCGCTGCAGAGAGACAGACAGAGCCATTTTAAACCATCTCATTATCCAAACGTATACCAGTCACTGTATGTCTGCACATCAAATGAACTCATCATCATTCTTAACAGGGCGAGTCTCATGAAAACACGTCCTTCACATTTGACCCCAAAAGAAAATCAATTATTTTCATCTAGAAAATTATTTACATTATATAGGTCACTAGGATTTTGTGCATTGTGACATTATTTCATGACAATTGAATCCACTTAACTCCCAAGTCAATGGCGATTCATGTTAGTCTCTCTGTAACCGTGTTATATAATGTGTCTATTCACAGTGAATGAGAAAAGAGGCTTAACTCCAATCACAGCCAATTAAAACATCTATTGATGTTTAATATAGAGTTATGCTGAGTCACATTTTGGACCAATATCATGCTATTGTGGGTGGGGCTGCAGAAAAGTACCGCCCACTTTCTTAAGTGACCTTATTTTTCATTAAGTGCCGAGAATAATGTAACCAAATCCTGTATTTTCAATCATGAACACATTATATATTCAGTTTGAGAACAACATGAAAGTAAATGTTTATGGAAAAACTATTTCTTTATCCTCTGTATTACAGGAAAACAATCTGTATTGTTACTCTTGTAAGATCAACCGCTTGTGATGTTCCTAGTTTTAAAGTCACTTTGGATATTAGCATTTCCCAAATGAATTCATGTAAGATTTTGATTTTTTCTTTCATGTCACAGTCAGCGTGAGCGTGGACAAAAATCAGGAGGGTTTTAACCGCTTTTCGTGAATCTTGAAATAACACTTACAGAAAACATCTTCATCAAATACGAGAGAAGGATTTTACCAGTGTGAGGAGGACACTTGGCTTCATTTTGGCCAGGACACCAGCAATCTGTGAAGAAAAGCTTTCATTAGACAGAATATATACAAAAAAATTTTATTACAAAAACTCCAATTGGTCCAAAACGCGGCAGCTCGAGTTCTTACACGTACAAAAAAGTATGAACATATTAGCCCGGTTCTGTCAACCTTGCACTGGTTACCTATAAAGCATCGCGTTAACTTTAAAATCTTGCTTATTACCTATAAAGCCTTACATGGTTTAGCTCCTCAGTACTTGAATGAACTCCTTTTGTATTACAGTCCTTCACGTGCATTACGCTCTCAGGCGTCCTGTCAGTTGGTAATACCTAGAATTTCAAAATCAAGTGCAGGTGGTAGATCCTTTTCCTATCTAGCGCCTAAACTTTGGAATAGTCTTCCCTGCACTGTCCGGGAGGCAGACACACTCTGTCAGTTTAAATCTAGACTAAAGACGCATCTTTTTAATCTTGCATACACTACTCTTCCATAATATAAATCTTCTGAGGGTTTAGGCTGCATTAGTTAGATCAACCGGAACCAAAAACACAACTGATGTACTTGTTGCATCAAAGAGTACAGAACAGTACTCTACTCTCAGCCAGTCTTGTCTCATTGTTCCAAGGTTACCACAGCGAGCAGGATGCAGTTCATGGCCTGACCTGATGGTAGAGCGGAGAATGGGAAGTGGGGACCTGACAAGAGCTGAGATGATAGAGCTGGATAAAGAAAGACGCGGTCTCTTGACATGTCTTCACCACAAAACTTCAAATGTTATTAGATTATTAATGATAATCTTAAACTACAATTTATTTTATTATTACGTTTATTTATTTTATTTAGCCTTGTTGTGCAAGTTCTCTGGAGCTTGTGCAGAGGCAGCAGCTTTTGCCAGAGGGGAACTGGAATCCCCTGGTTGGGCCTGGGTTCTCCTGAGGTTTTTTTTCTCGATTAGAGTTTTGGGTTCCTCGCCACCGTTTGCATACTGTTTTTGCACTATCTGCCTGACCGGGGGGGCTGCTTTAGAATCTTAAAGTTTTACTTAATTAATATTGCATATAGGAATTTATTATCTGTTATATTTGACCTGTGCTTCTCTCTCCTTTATCCTAAATGTGTGCTCTCACTGAGCGTGTGTGTGTGTGCGTACTTGTCTGTGTACGTACGTGTGTGTGTGTGTGTGTGTGTCTCTGTGTGTTGGTGTGTGTGCGTGTTGTGTGTGTGGAGTGTTCTGTGTGTGGGTGTGTCTGTCTTCTGTGTTTTCAACCTTTTCTTGTTTTTGCAGGTACAACTTTGATTGTTTTGCTTGTAGTCAATGTGTCTCATGTACAGCTGCTTTGTAACAATGAAAATTGTAAAAGCGCTATATAAATAAAGTTGAGTTGAGTTGAGAGTTGAGAATATCAGAGAAAATCCCAGGAGGCCGCTGGCATACGCTAATGAACAAAAGTGAAATTGCCTTTCAGGGGAGATTTCTTTATGATGAGAAAATCCAGCGGTGGAGGAAGACGTCTGACACACACCTTAAATGTCAGCCAATGAGAAGACGAATCATCAATAATCTTCAGTCAACCTCACTGTCTGAATATAATGAGCAAAGGATTGTGGGAAAAGACACCTGAGCCATCTTATGTGCTCATTTTAAAGCCGTATTAAACTGAGACTTTATTACTGCAGGGCTGATTCACATTTCTGCCTGATGCTTTATCCAAACACTGAGTGTTGACATTAAAGGAGTTATTCCCGCACAAATGAAATGTCTGTCATTATTTATCCAGACCCTCGCGTTTCTCTCTCATTGTAAATCACTGATTTCTACCGACGGCATGATACAGATGTTTAAAATATCAGAAAACAATCCATAAGAGAGACACTTCTGGTGTACTACAATTACACAAGAATCTAAACCATGAGCTCAAACACAGAAAAAAACACAAACTAGATATTCACGTTTCTGCACAAATCATGAGTCAACAATGCTCTTGCACACTACAGTAGCATTATAAGTGTATAGTACATTAACAAGAGCACAGTACCAATATAAGTGTGTACTACAGTAACATTACAAGAGCACAGTACCAATATAAGTGTGTACTACAGTAACATTACAAGAGCATAGTTCCATTATAAGTATATACTACAGTAACAATAGAACACTACCATTGTAAGTGTACTGTATACTACCATAACATTCCAAGAGCATTGTACCACTACTACACACTACTAATACAAGAGTATATTACCATTACGTGAGCATACAACAGTACAGTTCCCTAACAAGTGTATACATTACAATTATAAGTGCATACTCCTGTTCCATCACATACTACAATTACAAAAGCATACTATCTTTACAAATGCTTACAAGCTCAATGCTAGAGTTAAAGGTTTCTTTAAATCACTAACACATAGAGAAAATAAATTTCATAAATATTACATTAATAGTATTTAATTATTAAATGATTCACATCAAATGTTTAATTTTTAAATGTAAAAAATATTTTCTTACCGAGCCATTTATAAGTATCAATTGATCTCTATAAAATATTCTTTAGTTCAACAGGAGATTAAATCAAGCACATTACAGAGCATTATCTGTAATGTGCTTGATTTAATCTCTTGTTGAACCAAAGAATATTTTATGGAGATCAATTTATCTTATTTTCTTGTAAGCGAGCTTCTGTTGTGAAACACAGAGATATCATCATCATGTGTATACTGTATGTGCCCTAAATGAGTGGATCCGATCATCACGCCTGCTTGACTCACACTCTCTCTCTCTCTCTCTCTCTCTCTCTCATCAGATTTAATCAAGTATGCAGTGATGGATTTAATGACAGTCATTTTCCACTTACACTACAATGTGTTGCTGTTCAGCACAGTTGGTGAGAATGTGTAATGAAAACACTATTGATTCACATTCAATAATTCTCATCTTCTCTGAGTGTTTGCATTGATTTTTTTCCTCATTGGACATTTTGTGCCCATTAATCTTGATAACCAATTTCTGCGCTCATAAAATGAGAATAATTAAGGCTGTGTGACACGGCTGCCAGCCTCAATTAAGTTTGGATTTCTGTTCAAAATGTTTCGCGAGTTGGTAATTTGTCTTTCATTTTTTTCCAGCTGTCTGATGTGCTTCACAATAGTTCTGACTGAGTCACTTCTAAAATATCTCTTAGTTTTAAGAATCTCTGATCAATGTAATATTTCAGCGCGCCGCCACCTGTTCAATACTCTGTTTGGTTTAAAAGTAAACACAATCATTTTAAAACTTTGCTTTATGAAAGTGATCTTATGAATAAAAACTTTCACTGGGAGTAATGCGAGTAAAAACTGGTTACGTGAAATTAAGAATCAGATTTTAATTCAAGGTTTAAATCGCAGTGGAATTTACATTTTTTAATAAGAGAAACATCACAACATGAAAATGTTTGACACAATTTAACAACAACTTTCAAAGTGTTATATATTGTATATTAACAGCTGAGGGTCAAAACTGAAAACACAGTTGATGTAAAAGTCCCCCAGCGTGCCGTCTATTCTGACGGACCCTTCAGGCTCTGCTAGCACTCTGGATTACAGACCAGATGTGTGTTTGTGTGTGTATTTGCCTTAGAGATTTCATTTGTTTTGTAAGATAACAGATATCGCCTTCTGTTTTGGGCTCACAGCGGAGCTGTTTGTCTTCTCCAATGATCTGTTTAAGCACTGTAAGAAATCTCAGGAGAAGGTCATTACAACACAAAGACAAAAGAAGAAAAGACGAGCTGAGGAGAAACTGTGATGCATGCGTATAAATATCAAAGAGAAGGCACATAACACACCAAACAATGGGACGCAGTTCAGTGGAAGTCTTCTGAATATAAACTCATGTTCTGTTTGATGTTTTCTGGCTTAAAGGCGTAAAGAAGAATTTACCTGAAACTCACCTGATGAAACATCTACTGTAACAGAACGAAATGCATGTGATTTACATGCAGTCTGCAAAATACATTCTGTAGTTTAAAAACATCTGTTATATGTAATTGTCACACAGCCTTTAATTAATAAATGGGTCAGTTGTTATTATTAGATCAAAGCTTTAATTTCACTAAAAACAAATGACCTTGAGATAATCAGTTGAGATATTCTGACCTTCTCAATAAAGTTTAAAATAATCTTTCCAAGCAGCTCTAGAAAAGACATTTTGAAAACAGGCTATTTGCAGCTTATCTTCTTTTGTGTTCTGCGGAAGGAAGGAAGTCATTCAGGCTCGAAATGACAACAGGGTGAGTTAATGTTAGGGCTGCACGATAAATCGCGATTCCCATTCAAATCGCGATTAAATCGATGTGGCTATCGCGATTGTGAAATCGTTAAGGCTAAGATTACGTTTTATGCGCAGCTTGTTCGTAAAGTACGGCTCTGTGATATGTGGGAAATACTGCTCCATCTGAAAGCACTGTGCGTTTGAGTCGCTTAAAACGTGCATTTAAAAAAGCATCACCCGTCAAACATCATCATTATAAATATACTTTATTATCATGAAAATACCTGAGGAGGCTTGAAAAACAGTGATAGAAAGATGCCAAATGCAGATAGGAAAACGGCATTTCCTGTTTATACGTATGGTACTTCTTCTATGGAGCATTGGAGATTCAGTGCGAGAGCGCCCTCTGGCTTTCGGATGCAGCTGCAATTAACAGTATTTCACTGACAAACTGAGCATAAAACATCGCAGCCAACCGCCAAATTGGGTGCGATTTCTTTTCGATTAATCGTGCAGCCCTAGTAAATGTTGACAGAATTTTCATTTTTGGGTGAACTAACCCTTTAACTTGAGAGAACAGTTTTCAGATAAATCACTTCAGAGACTGAGCGGGTAATTTTGTGTTTAAACTGATGGGATAGAATGCCATTAAAGCAGCAAGTGTAAATGTTCTTTAAGACACATCTGAGACAGACAGAAATCCAATCAGGAGGCGGTTTGAGATGCATCTCCAGCCATCTAAAGCGATGTGAACAGATCAACAGAACACAGCAGCTGTCTACACAGGCAGATATCTTCTAAAGTAACATCCAAAACCAAATGAAACCCCATAAATCACTTAAAATGCTTTACGTAGACAATCCCACAAATATCACTCCTCAAGTGAAGCACACGAGACTCGACTAGTGCTCATGCTTATTACCGAAGTGTTCCCTGTTACTTCTTAGTATAAAATGAAATATAATTACTGCTGCCAATTCTGTATGACTGTTCTCAATGATATCATAGCAATGCGTTATGGGATTGGTTTATCCATGCAATGAACTTATCAATAACACTGGTACACTTCACCCAAAAATGAAAATTCATTCATCATTTACTTGCCCCCATGTCTTGTCAAACCCGCATGAGTGTCTTTCTTCTACAGAACACAGAAGAAGATATTTTGAAGGATGTCGATAATCAAACAACACTGAACCCCATTGACTTCCATTGTATGAACAAAACCACTTAAGACATTTCTCAAAGTATCTTCTTTGGTGGTGCACAGAAGAACAAATCAAATCATATAGAGGTTTGCAACCACATTAATTCATGACATGTTTTTTATTTTTTGGTAAACTATTTCTTTAATTTGCTGCCTAGGTAACCAGTTCAGCACCTTGGATGTGGCCAGAAATAAAAAAATCTAAATCTAACTCATCTAGTGGACTGACCAATGACTAGAGGCGCCGATATTCCAGCTTACATTTCCAATTACATTTAAACTACTGCATTTTAACACTGTGTGTGTGTGAGAGAGAGAGATGCTGAAAGGGAAAAATAATTATCTTCCAAGTCTGCAGGGGTCTGAATTGATGTACGCTCTTTAATTTATTCTGAGGATGCTCTTAGTAGCCTTTAGGATTCTGAAATGTGATTAAAACACAAGAGTGTTCAGTAAAGAACAATTCAAGTCCATTTCACTAAACCACAGTACTTTCTCCTCTCTCCCGGCCAACAACACGAGTGAGAGAACAATACATCAGCCAGCCAATACATCATCCAATATCTGATAACTCTCACAATTTAACATGTTAGCAATCCATGCAGTAAACTTCAATTCTTAAAGGACTCTCATAAAATGAGCACTTTCAACAAAATGGTATGATTTATTAGGGTCTTCATGAAATGTCTGGGACAATTTTTGCTTAAAAACACTCTTTGGCCGTGTAAACAAAACCCTTCTTGCCTCGTCAAAAACAGCAATGCTCACAGCAACCCGTTTTGGTGCATGTCTCTTTAAATGATAATGAGTTACAGAGAACCCCACCCCCTTCTGTCCGACGTGTCAACACAACACACGTGCAGTACTGCCATGGCAATGGTTTAGCTAAAGTATGTTTCCTGAACTCCTCTGCGGTTAGTTTCGTTTTAAACGTCTCAAATCACTTGTCCGGAGACTAAAAAATCCATCACAGCAAACCGCGCTCACGTTGTGCGTGTATGCTCGCTTAAAATCCACAGAATGAGCACCTGCAGATCTCAGCGGAATTACGTGGATTTTAGCGCCTGTAGTTGACAAGTTATAACGTTACACACACAACGTGAGAGCATAACTAGTACCGTTATGCTGTGACAGATTTTTCTGCCTAAAGACGAATGATTTGAGACATTTAAAATGAAACTCACAGCAGTGTTCGCCCCTGTTCATTAGCAAAACAAACAGCTTGCCGCAGCTGAACATATTAACGCACATGATGTATTAACATACATACAGCTAAACTCCAAGTGCCCATTTGCCAAATAACATATAAATATACAGTAAGGTTAACACTGGCTTTGAATGTTCTATTTAGCCCGTGACTGACTTAGCTCCCTTCACTATCATATGCTAACGTTATCCTCCTATATATACGGTACATGTACGTCAATTCAGACTGATGATGAAAATTACTTACATCGGCAGTTTTGTCTCGTTCAGTCGGTCTGGAAGCTAATCCTGCTTGTACTGTCCCAGGTTGATAAAGCACTGCGGCTTGAAGTGATTCGCGCAAACAAGCAGGTTTTTATTTATGGTTTCTGAGGGATTTCCAGTAAAAATAAAATAAATCCACTCCTGTCTCTTCCTAGGTTTGGACTCTGTGCAGCGACTACATTGCATGTTGTCCACGAACTTTAGCCATGGCGTCACGTACACCGCTGTCGCTTGTGAAAACAACAATGGCGGCAGCGCCGTGGGTAGAATTGTGTAGATAACATTATAATAAGAGCCTGCGTCTACGTCACATCAAGAGCGAAATCTGAACGGCTGGATTTCTCACATGCTTGCAGAGGAAGGCTCATCGAAACAAAGTTACTGGGATCTCTTGTTTTTCTGGGATCTGGGTTGCTAGATGCACCGGGGACACGATTATAGCACTTAAACACAGAAAAAATTGACTTTCATACAATGGGCCATCTAAGAGCAAACATTATATATAAAATACCATTTATTTTCGGTTCATACTATCAGCATCAGCATTTGAAAAGCCATACATGTTGAACATCAATAACTACCATTAAACATTTATAACACAGAACAAACAAAAAAACAGAATTTATAACTTTCGGTATTTTCATCTGATCAAACACTGTCAATGGAGAAGAAAGACTGAAAGAAGTAAATCCAGTTTAAATGAGCTCAAGGCCTCTGAAGAATCTCTCATTATACAGATGTAAACATTCATCCTCATTATATAAGACAAAAACTAATGAGGACAAATTAACAGGAGCAGCACTTATTTAGCTCCGTACTAATAGATTTAAGAAGAGAAGAGACTCACATCAGAGGTGTAATGCACTTCATCCACGGCATATTTCTCCTTGAAGTGTTCAGGTGGAAAGATCCTGCCGAGACAGAGAGAGATTTAATGAGAACTCCCCGTGGAGTTAAACAAACTTTATTCACAGGCTTTGTTTTACTGCGCCAGAGATGCTGTTATCAAGCAGCGACTGATCACACCCTTTCAAAGACACACGTTTGGGCTCGTAGCTTCTGTAGTTCAGATTGGTTTAACTTTTGATTTTTGAAATGCAGCTCTCTGAAAATCAAGTAAAGAGACTTTTGACCTCAAGCGCTATTGCTTCTTGGAATCAAAGTTAAGCATTTTCTAGAAAACACACTCGAGCACAAACCAATTTTCTAATTGCATATCAATCATTTTAAGAGCGTTGCCAATATAAATCACGGCTTCCAGTTTTCAATAACACTCAAGTTTGGCTTTTGCTGATGTTGTAGAGAACATGCAGAAATATCTGAGCTATTCTGTTCAACGTTTAAAAGCTGTAAATGTCAATAGATTCAATTTAATGAATCACCATACGATCTAATCGTCTTTTTTATCAATGCAGTTATAGTAAAAATGTGAATCTGATTCTAAACATATTCATATTTGCTGAATATACCGCATCCAGCAATGAGTTACTTTCTCCGATTTGTGAAATAAACCGCTTCGAAGAATTTTGCTCAATAAATTCCTGCATAATGAGTTAGTGTGTTCTCTCTGACAGCTGAATAAATAATGCTTGATATTCCAGACGAGTCTGATGTGACGAACACAATGGGTCAACGCTTAACACAGCCGCCGCTGACCCGAGACGACCCGAGATGCCCGTGAGATGGACTACTGGAGCACAGCTGTATGTGAGAGATTAGAGCTCGTTCAGAAGTTCCACAGCGGCGCGAGAGAGAGAGAGAGAGAGAGAGTTTACCGTGGTCCCTTTGAAAGTAAGATTTCAAAAGCCAGGTGATTTCAAAGCCCGACAGCAAACTCCCCGTCTGACTCAAAGCGGATAACCGTACGTTTCCGACCGCTTTTCATTTCATCTCACTGCGGGCCTTTTCAGGTGCAAATCTTTTTCAGTTTAATTTCACGCCCACCTGTTTTGACATCCAGCAGGATTGTGAGGGACGTTCACGCTAACATTACAAAGCATCGTATGGCAGTAATGAAACGTAATTATACAGCATGTTGTCAAACACGGAAACACGTGGCTCATTCCTGTCAGCAGTACCTTCTAAACTTTAAAAAAAGTGTGTTTTATAAAAGCACTCAAAAGCAAGTAAGAAATAAAGTCTCACATTCTAATAGAGAAATATTTCACAAGCATATTTATTACAAGGCTCGTTGGAATGCTTGATTCTGATTGGCCAGTAGCGACATTTGCAGCAGAGCCATTGAGAGAGAGAGTTCTGACAACTCCGTTGACTCCAATGGAACAGTTTTTTCACAGCAATGGAGGCGCTCAATAGTTCCTGGAAGTTACTAGTAACACATGGAGCTGCGACTAAACAGACCAACTGAGGTAAACGTCTAACCCATTTAAAGATGAAAGCCATTTAAATGAATAAAAAAATGAAAGAAATAAAGCATTTAAAGAGAAAACAAAACTTCCTGGAACTATCTGAAGGCTCCATGAATCACGTGACGCTCCAGAGTTTTGGACTTCCGTTGGCAGAACTCTCTCTCAATGGCTCTGATTTGCAGGTTGGTTATTCCCAGATAACAACCGCTCAAAACTAATAGCAAACACACGGTAACCCGGATGCAGCAAATCATTTTGACAGGTTTTTTGACAAATTAAATATAAATATGTCTTTTAATAACGTATATGACATATATTTACAAATTATTAAACTAAATTGCCTGTTCGTGACATTTGAACGTCGTTTCTTATCTTAAAACCAAAAGTAAACTGGTACTAAGTAAAAAGTAAGTATTTTCCTCGAGGAAGGTCTGGATTTGGTAAAAATGAGCTAACAAAATATTTCTAATTCACATTTCATGTCCAGCTTTCTTCTCAAGTGGCAAGTAGCCGTGTAATAAGCGGGATAATGTACAAGCAGCCGGCTGTTATCGCGAAATAAACCCCTTCAGTGTGATACGAGACCCTGATCATACTGTCGGGGCTTATTTCTGCCATAACAACTGGCTGCTTGTACATTATCCATAGGCGTAATTTGCGGGTGGACGGGTGGGTCATGTCACCACCACTTTTTTCCAAAGTTAATTTTGTCCCCACCACTTATTGGGAGAAATAAAAAATACGGCGTGTCTATTTACCGTGCAAGTAGCCCGCTTTGTAAGCAGAGTCTATTTATACTAACTCCACCCATCAGGTTTAGATTGGAATAGACAAAGTGTAAGAAAGGCACACGATAGCATGTGTTACCTACTTCATGTCGTCGTGGGTTCGGGACTGCTGTTTGCTGAACTTTTCCCTATCACATATCCGATTGTAAAGGTATTTGTTTTTCATAAAATGATGAAAATATTTGAAAATGGCTGTTCAAGTCATACATGTACCAAACATTTTGCGCTTAATTGCACTTTGGTGCTATTATATATTCGTCCTTATTGTTCTCGACATGCGGTAGCTATCATCTATTGCAAGATTAATTACATTTTGATACTTGATAGAAAACTCCAATAGATGGAAAAAGTCACAACTTTGTAGTTTCATGAGTTCAACACAAAATTGAGAAAGTTTGTTGTATATTTGTAGCCTATCTGGCAATGCCCATAATAAGTGAAAATAAGATTTTTTAAAGATATTATTTTTCCATCTGTTTCCCCTGTATACTTGAATGTTTGTCCTCATTAGCAGGGGGTTCCCAAACGTCTCAATCCTTGACCCACCGACAGGTAATCTGTGTCAAACACACATTTTTAACATGGGGAAAACACACATTCGTTTCAGTAGTTTTTATTTTATCACGAATTAATACGTTTAATTACGTACGGCAACAGCCATCCTTAGGCTACATATAATAAAGCACAACATGCTTTAAATGATCTACTGATGAAAACATGATATAGTTTAAAAACAAATGGAAGCAGATCTGATATGTGATGTGAAAATTTAGAATAGTGAGTTCAGCGGATTCGAACCTGCTTCACGGCAGTGTCAATATTACTTATAATGCGTCTTTCGCACCAACGTTACACCACTGAAGTCGTAGATAAAGCGGTGCAGTTTTTATACTGTTTTCTGGAGGAGGAGTCACCTACATATTTCACGCTTGTGACGCCCATGAATATTCCCAACAAGTTATTACAGAAACAATTTATTAAAGTATTGTTTGTGTCGTCTTTGTCCCCACCACTTTTCAAAACAAAGTTACGCCACTGACATTATCCCTTACATAACCAGCACATCCAGTTAAGACACGGTGTTGCACAACAAATAAAAAAATTAAACTGATTCTCTGGACTTTCTGTCATGTGAACGCGTCACTCACTTGCCCATCCATGTTGTGTAGCTCTCAGGAAGCTTGGGAACAAACAGGACAGATTTGTTGGATTTCACATCGATGGCACCATAGCAGTCAGCCTCCGTCACACCAAAAGCCCAATGAAAGAAAGACTCCTGCGAAACAACAGATTCATGTTCAAAACTGTGACTCGTCTCAACATGAACCTGACGTTACTCTCCAGCTAGTCTCGCGGCTTCGGCCGCTTTCTTATGACTGACAGGTAAAGCAACCAATCACGTTTCGTGCCGCTTCGTGTTTAGAGGCGTGGAAATGTCCCCGCAGTAACAGACCGGTGTACATTCACCAACGTGTCAAAAGTTAACAGCAACAACAATGATTAAAAGTTTATGCCGTGAACCTCGCATACTTTTAAGAATGAAGCGTTTAGTCGATCGTGATGAATTCTTATTGCAACTGTTGTAAACACGACAACTTACTTCTTTGATCAGAAGGCTTCGTGTTGTTTCCAAGCGGACCATTAAAGAACGTGACACGTAGGGCTGTGACGATAATCACATCACTAATCGCATCACTTACCGCAGTAATGAGATGCCGACAGTTGCGTTTGGACAAGTGCGTTTATATTGTTACCCTGTTGTTCTTTCTGCAGCTTCTGTGGAGAAAAAGCCACTTTTTTGTTTATGTAAAAAATTATTATAAATAGTAGATTTGTGGAGGTGTGTTGTTGGGTGCGATTAACAGCCAAACCGCACGATTTGTTGCGTCTTCACCGCGGTAAGAAAAACAAACTTACCGTCACAGCCTGAGCAACACGCACGTCTCCCGGAAATCCTGTGAAATTCAACCAATCAGATGTCAACTTAGAGCTTGCTGAAGTGTTTCCAGAAAAGTGTGCCTTATGCATCTGGGCCCGTATTCATGAAAAATCTTAGCGCAAAGAGTTGCTCCTAGTGACAAAATTCTAAGAAGATTCTTAGAAATGTGGGCGTTTCCCCTTAAAATTACAGAAAAGATCCTAGTAAAGAAAACAGTAATTCATAAAGCATCTTAACCCTTAAAAGAGCTCTTGAGGTCCAAAATTTTAGGAGTAGTGAGGAAGGCTTTTAAGAGGCTTAAAAGTTTCTTTAGCAGCAGAGAAAATGGAAGAAACACGAAAAGTGAGAAGAAATGTGTTGCAAAATGCATGACAATTACCATATTACTTTTAAGATTTATCTGATTTTTTATTTTTTATAGTTTTTTTAGTGTTTTTTTAGCTGCTTTGATGCAATGCAAATAGTAAAAGCGTTATAACATAAAATTGCATTGAATTAAATGACAGTGAGTTAATAAGACACAACACATTAGATCGTGCAGGGTTCATGTTTGTGACTAGGGCTGAAATGATTCATCGAGTAATTCGAATACAAAAAATCATAAACTAGAACCTAAAACTAATTTAGATAAACTAAATGCATCATGCATAAGCTGAAGTTAGTTGTTTACCTTTGAAATTATTCTTTCTATTTTTATGCATGTTTCTTATTTATACATTTGTATTATATTTCATTTTGAATGTAATATGGCAATGTAATGTATTAAATGAGTTAACTTTTCACAGATATTAATGTATGCAATTTCCGCAATAAAAGTTTTATTTTTTCTAAAAAGGAAACAAATTTGTTGTTCATTTTAAGAGACGTGTCTTATTTTCTCTTGTATATTTAGTATTGCTCTTTAATAAAGAAAAAGTACTTATTATCCGAATACCCGATTAATCGATGGAAAATCAGTAGAATACTCGATTAGTAAAATAATCGATAGCTGCAGCCCTATTTGTGACCGATCCTATTAGAGACACGCTAACAGCTCTCCAAAACAGCGCAGAAATGCCATAGCGCCAGAAATAGAAGAAATCACTACATACATAATCACTACATTCATAATCACTACATACATATGCAGCAGAGATGATTTGGTTCTGTCACAACCTTCTATAGTGATCACACTAAAGCTGCAGCTAACGATTATTTTAGAGTTTTTAAGCTAAATTAAGAGCGTTCTTAGAGGATTCTTACGGGCCTAGACCTCCGAACCTCACACTCACCAAAAATGCTAATGTGAAATCGACATAAGTGGTTCTAGACAACACAGAAGTTGCACATGCAAAAACCTTCTTAACAAACACCTTCAGATGTCATTTATGAATCTGCTTATAGCTCCTGCACCTAATGTATTTGTTTATCAAATATTTTGTTTAATTTGGCTAATCTGCATCGGGCTGTCAATGACGGTCTGGTCCTCTCAGTGGCATTTATCACATTTTACCACAATTAACACAGAAAAGTAAAAAAATTAACAGTCTGCAGATTTTCAATTGTGTCTGATATAACCAGATAGTTTTCCAGTCTTGATATTACAAATGGTCATTTTATTCATCATATTACAGCTGATGAATGAAAATAAAAGCTTATTAAAGGGGAATTCATGTCTCAGTTTAATTTAATAAGAATTTAATAATGTTGCTCCTGAGCAGTGAAAGATCAACTATCATTAACAGTCAAGTGTTTCAACAGCCATGTGTGTCAAAATCTCAATATTAGTTTTAATTTAAACCAAACTGTTCAGCCCTAACACGTGTCTTAAGTCACAATATTTTACACTAATGTATACTAATGAGCTTTTAAGTACATAAAGGAAAGTCGAACAGCTGATAAGTTGCTGTAAAGAGTTATAAATGATAGTAAAGGGCGATCGATAACTATAAACCTTAACAATCAAACTCCTTAAAACAAGATCTCTCTGTACAGGGCTGTATGTTGACTTTTTTGCACATAGCACTGGTGCTGCAGAGGTTTCAAGTTTTGTAGCACATGTCAAAACATTGTAGCACAAGTATAAAACGTCTGTTATATTAGAAAAAATATACACATCAAAATATTTATGTGTAGTGTATCACATAAATAGACAGGTAACGGACGAAGGACATTAATGTTACAGTTGGGTAAATTAGGGCATTATAATTTATATAATTTTATTTATATAAATAATATTTTATATAATCTTTTTTTTCCCCAAGTCCCTTTTTCCGTTTGAATTTTTCTGAGTTCTGTGTTTTCCATTCTTTTACTATACAAGAATTATATATTTGTCCACATATTCTAGTATACTATTATATTATTTACAATGGTAAACTTCAGTTAAATTCCTCCTTTTGCAGATACAATGGTGTTTTTGATAAATATTTTATACTATAGTATATATATTCAATATTAGTTTAGTAAATATAAGTATACTCTAGTGTTTATAATTGATCAATTTACTGCTAGAATACTACAATTTATTATAGTAAATATTATAATACAATACAGTGTTTATAATCTGGATGTTCACGTTAACCAGACTTTTATTTTGACAGGTCGTTGCAAAGAGTGTGCGGTTGACGATATCTTTTCTCTAACAGTGAAATGCTTATGAAATAAACTCTCAGAGCAGCTCTAGTCTGGAGATGAAGTTCATGTGTTCATGTCCTCATACAGAGACGCAGACAAATGCATCACACGCGTGATATATGTCGCACTGTACAGCCCTGCTGTACATGATGAGATAATTGTGGTCTCTAATCCACAGAGGACGACTGTTCTGTGCTCAGATGATTTTATTGGTTTGAGTGCTTTCACACAGATCACATTATCCATGTGCAGATAAAATAAAATCATCACAGGACACACTTGACCTCACAAGCACTCCTGGTTAATGAGCTGTAACCGTGTACAAATAGAAATATGTAACACTATTTATTTAGATTTGAAATACACAAGTTGATACTTCAAATGCAACACAATGCAAGTAAATTAACAGCAGCGAATGAAATGCCCTCAAACGGTGAACAACACAAAGCCTTCATCCTGACTCGCTACATACTGAAGATACCAACGTGCAATCTCTAGCAAACAGCGCAGGAGATGCATGCTTCTGTAGCTAATGAATGAGAAACACGCAGCTCATTACATTCAATCAACACATGTGACTCCTCCACACTAAATCACAGGGCTCTGTTAGACAACAGCGCTGAAAACAAAAGGTCTCCTGCCAACACAAATCACCATTTACATGAGGCCTGAAAACTGACATAAACGCGCCGTCCATTCTTACGATTAAACAACTGAACTCCAGAAACAACCCAACAACTTCCCAACATACATCACATCAGGGTTTTTCCTGGCTCAAAATGAGGCGGAGGTGGTGCCATCCTGATCTTGTACACACGTGTAGGCCTACCGTACCTTTAAGTGGCTTAACCAAAGTGACTTTGAGTTTGACATATTAAAAGTTCTAACAAAATTAGATAAAAATGACAATTATTAAGTTATATAAAGCATAACTTTTATTCAACCAAACACAAATGTTTTTTTAATCAAATAAAGCATTTTAATCATTTTCAACTAACTTTTCAGCCCACAATAGCCAACTGAATTAACCAGTCTTACTAAATGAGCAAAGCTCATTCACATCTTGCATTCTCTGTGGATGACTTTAAATGATTCAATGATCTCTTATATTCACTAGTGACTGAAAAGTTCAATAGTTTAAATGAATCGGTTCAAATGAGTCATTCGTGTGCGAGTCGTTCTGAACGCAATGTGCGTTCATACTGGCGAACTCGCTGTGTACAGTACATGCTGATTCAACCATCCAACTGCACAGCTGAAGACATTACAATGATGGACGTCATGTTAATTTAAGAAATTTCAAGAAATTAAACGCACTTGGATGCAAAACAAACTAGGGCTGAAACGATTCCTCGAGTAACTCGAGTAATTCAAATACAAAAAATCATCGAGGCAATTTTTGTTGCCTCGAAGCCTCGTTTAATCCATTTAACTACAGTACACACGGAGCGCTGCGTTTCCCCACAGACCATTATTACTAACGCACAGCCGCTAAACTCGATTCATGTTACAGGGCTCTCAAGTCTCACGCATTCACCGCGAGACACACGCATTTTAATCTGTTCGAACGCTCACACGTGTTTCTCATGCTGATTAATAACTGAGAGCTTATTGAAATGGTGAACAGCTATTTTACTTGGTTTTAGTCTATTTTGCAAGTGAAACTTGTTTTCCGGCTTGTTTTCCGGCTGGAGTCAATAAAACTAGATCCTGTTATTTACACACGTCATCTGTCTGTTCTGCGTGTCTGAGTGAATTAACTGCACAGTTTAACGCGCTACACGCGTGATGCTCATGAATTTGTCTGCGTCTGCACTTTATGAGGACATGAACACATGAACTTCATCTCCAGAGTTGCTCTGAGAGTTTATTTCAGAACATTTTACTGAGTGAAGCTAACACACTAAAAAATAAGCGTCTTCCGACGACCTGCCAAAATAAAAGTCTGGTTAACTCGGTATTTTTATGTGGACAAATATATTACTATTTAATAGTAAAAAAAGAAACTAAAACTAATTTAGATAAACTAAATGCATCATGCATAAGCTGAAGTTAGTTGTTTACCTTTGAAATTATTCTTTCTATTTTTATTAATGTTTCTTATTTATACATTTGTATTAGGCCTATATTTCATTTTGAATGTAATATGGCAATGGAATGTACTAAATGCATTTAAAAGGAAACAAATTAGTTGTTCATTTTAAGAGACCTGTCTTATTTTCTCTTGTATATTTAGTATTGCTCTTTAATAAACAAAAAGTACTTATTATCCGAATACCCGATTAATCGATGGAAAATCCGTAGAATACTCGATTACTAAAATAATCGATAGCTGCAGCCCTAAAACAAACAGCCGTGAAACACAGGCTGGCTCTTGTTCTGGAACTCTTTTTAGCGCCTCAGTGTGCTGATAACGAAACAGCGCCTCCACTGTGGCGTCATATCGCAACTGCAGTTACAAATGATAGTCTGTTAAATGCATGAAGCATTTCTTGTGAAGACTGGCAACATAATTTTGGCGAGAGCCTGAGGCGGCACGACATTTGATGGAGGCGGCTGCCTCAAATTTCTCTATACAGGAAAAACCCTGCACATGTCCATACAAAGCTCCAGCTCCGCTCAGATCTGCCATTAAGAAAGTGCAAAATTCTCAATTGCATCTTTTAATTAAAATAAAATGAAGAGTTTGTTTCCAAAATGAGATAACTCTGTTTTTAAATGTTTTCAAAAATCATGTTTTTTATTATGTTATCATGTTTTTATTATGTTATCATGTTTTTTTTATGTTTTATTGTGTTAGTCAGCTGTATTTTTTCCCCAGTTATTATGACTTAAATCAAAACAAACCAACTGCAGTTTGAATGATATTAATTGGAATGCACAATAAAAAAACAAGACAAGTTATCTCATTCTGGAAATAAACTCTTCAAATTGTATCTTTAGTATGAAAGTCCCTGTCTTAAGGTAGCAACTAGATGAGAACAACAGGTGAAGATACCTGTCGTTGTACGGTATCAAGAGCGCAGAAGACCTGCTGGATAACTGATCAGGTGGCACACATCATGCATTATGCTAACAGTCACTTCAGCAATTTCATTCAGATTAACAACAATAATTAAAGGTAAACATGATAGCATCTAACATACCAGGAGAACTGGACCTTTGTTCAGGCTGATTGCCCAATTATAAAATCAAGTCCTAATTTATATTGTTTCCTGATTGTTTGTACTAGTAGTAGTATAATTCAGCACAGATGTGTGTAGCACCTGTCTGAAGACCACGTCTGTGTCCGTGCAGTATCTCTGCTGCTGTTCTCCTCCTTGAAGCAGAACCACAGATCCGGGTTTCAGCTTCTTCTCTGCTTTCAGGGCACGACACAGACGCTTTCGGTTTTCTGCAAACAGAGCAGCTGACACTCTCAGAGTGTCATTTCCCAGCCAATACACTGCCTTCCTGTAACACAACAACAACAACAACACACATTCATTAGAAAAGAAAAGTATGGAATTCATGCACATAACACAAACACCTGTGTGCCAACTGCCAACTAAGAATGAAATGTTTTTTTCTTTTGTTCAACAGCATGGCTACAGTACAGATGGTCTGGAGTTCAGTTCAGTTCAAGAAACGCATGTATGTTGCAAGCAGAATTTTATTGTTTTATGAAAAACAGCTTGTAAGATAAAGCAGATTGTGTGGCAGCTGTTATGCAACACGCTGGATGTGATCACATGATAATGCGGAAAGAATCTCACTGTGAGAAACATAAAAGATCAGCTAAAAATGTCATGACTTCAGTCAAATATCATGAAAGTAGAAACAGATACTGAATATCTTTAGAAAAGGATACTCCTTTTGTATCAATTTCATTAAATCTATAATGTCGAGGTCAAATTTCACTTAAAACCAAAAGTAAAGTTATATTATAACCACTAAAACACATCCCATGCCCCCAATCATCATTATTAATACCCAAAACTAGAAAAAAGTATCTATTACAAAGGAAAAAATATTTGGCATTAAATTTTCAACAACAGGAACGGGTTAAAGGAGTAGTTCACCTTCAAAATGAATATTCTGTCATCATTTACTCACCCTATTGTCATTTTAAACCTGTGTGATTTTCTTTCTTCGGCAGAACACAAAAGAAGATATTTTGAAAAATGTTGGTAAACAAAAACCATTGGTGTTGGTCCCCCATTGACTTCTATTGTGCGGCCACAAAACCAATGCAAGTCAATGGGGACCGAGGGATTTCTTTTGCCAACATTTTCCGAAATATCTTATATCTATAATTTTCATTATAAAGGTGAACTATTCCTTTAACACAACATTACAATAACAGAAATTTGGAGAGAACTGGCCTAATGGTTATGAAATGTCCTAAAATAGAAACATTTCTTATTTCACATTTGACCTCGACATGTTTTCATGCGGTTCATTTACACTCATATAATATTAAAATATCGCTTACGTAAGACAAAGAGCAGAGAACAGAGAAGTTTATCATTACTGATAGCGCATGTGGAGATGAACTCTGATCGGAGGCTCATCATGAACGCTCCCTCAGAGTGTCAATGTATGAGGTCAAAGGTCACAACTCATATTCACTTATCACATCAAACATTAAACCACTGAAAACACTACAATAAAACCAAGACTGGTTTTTTTCACATCACACAGCACTGCATCAAACCCTCAAAAAAAAGATGTACACGGATATGGCAACACAAACATTTTTACACATGTAAAGTATCATGGTGTTCTTTCAAATACCTTGCAGTGCAATGTAAATAGCATAGTATATGAATATGGTGCACTACGGTATTTAATATCTACCATTTTTATAGAATAACTATATGCAAGAGCATTAAAAAAGAAACAAGAGAAGGGAAATCTTTCAATAAGAAATCTAACAACTTGGTGCAAAGTCTAGAAGAAATCTACAACCATTTAAAGGGCAAACATATAAACTTCAACCCTGAAACACTGTCATGAATTTCACAACAGAAATATATATTTATATATAACTGTCCACGGTTTTATCACCTGCATTATGTTACACCGTGTCTACACCGGACGCGACACGACATTAGAAAAGACATTAGAAACGCATTAGAACCCATTATAATTTCGAACATTGTCAACACTGGATGCGGCGCGGCGAGACGCGACAAACCCATTAAGAACAAGCAGGTTGTCATGTCGCGTCGCGCCCGGTGTAGACACGGTGTTACCAAAATATCAACTAAAATAAACATTCAAAATTCAAAGTCAGAAATGAAACAAACTTGTGTTGACAACGCGTGGAACTCACGTGACAACTGTCACTCCACGACACAATTTACGTTTCCTTTTAAGCACGACACGTTACGTGGATATGAATAAAAGAGAGATTTACAGTAAAAATGAGGTAAAACTTACTGCTGTGCTGCTGCCATGCTCGCGCTGCTGCTGAGATCCAGTCACGTGACGCGCGTCAGCTGATCTCTGCGCGTTCACAGTGTACCAGCGTTCACATGACCGCGCCCCCGCTCATAACCCGTGGGGCGCTGCGCAATGACGAGAGAAATGTCTGAGTACTTTTAAAAGCGCTGTAAAGCCATGGTACAACGAGGAATTCAATACTGTTCAATTAACAGTAACTTGATTACAAGACTTAACTCAAATAATGATGAAACAACACAAATATTAGCCTTAGCCTACATTAAATGTTTTTTTTAAATGTTGACTTCAAGATCGGTCTCGATTTGATTTAAAATGATGGTTTTGGGAACAACTCATTGATTCGGTTATGGGGCACAACATCATCCAGCAGCAGACGTGCAACATGACGTTTCAAATGAACTTTGCAGTTGTTTTAATTTAAATGAACATTAGATATGTGGCCAGTCTTTACACCTTTTCTGCTTTGTGTGAAACATTCAGAAGCACCCGTGAACAAGCGTTAAACCACACACAAAAAACTGCTCAAATTAGATTTTCATATTTTCTTGGTTTATAATTCCAATGAATGATGCCCACAGCTCGGTATTTAGTGCAACATCTTTAAAACAAGTTTTTCTCCTCAAGGAAATTAAAAAACAATTTAAAGATGACACACGTGCTTGCTTTTTACACTATCTCTGTATAATCCTTTTATGTGATTTAATCATTTTAGGATTTTCACCATGGGTTTGATTTGTGGATCTTATCATCAGCTTCATTCAGCCCTGAGCTCTACACAATGAAAAGTGGCAGCAAAAATAACATGTTGTGTGTGTGTGTTCTCATTCTCTAAAGATTCTACATTACCGCTCTCATAAAGGTCGGAGAGAAATAGATAGAAGCATTGAAAACGTTTATTTCACCGTCCTTTGTCTAAAGTTTCCTCGCAACAGAAAACCGCAGGATTCCATCAGGGATGAATTTGCATGCAGTTGCCTTGATATTCTGGGAAGAGGTTTTTCTCTCTGGTTTCAGGAGCCTGTGGCCTTTATGTTTGTAACTGGATCTTCATGATCCGTCTGATGAAGCTATCTCTTTCTCCTTAATGATCAGCGTCTTTCGCCACATCTGTTGATAAAGAAGTGACTTCTTTTAAAGGTCATCTAAACTTAACACATGACTCAAGTTATTAACATCGGCCATTGAAACACGTCTCGGTCGAGTGTGACAGTGGGATTCCACAGCTCCAGGCCAGGCTAAAGCTTGAACCCTGCGGTGCATTAGGAAACGCAGGCTGCACTCTGAACTCTGAAAGAAAGAAAGAGAACGACTGAGTGCATGAGCTCACAACAAAATGCTTTTATCATGTCTCCACATGGGTCTGGTCTGGATGCTGGCTGTACTTTCATCATCATAACGTTCCCTTTCTCTGCATCACTTAAGGTCATCGCACCTGTGGAGAGACTTAGATCAACCACTACTGGAAAAGAGAGAAAGAGAGAGAGAGAGAGAGAGAATGTCCAAGCTATATGCATTTACATGAAATACACATGAAATCCCTAGAGGGCCTTCTACAGTACAGACATTTAACCAAAATGTGCAGAATACAACCAGAGTGCACAGTATGAGATAAAGTATTCCATAATGCCATGCACTTAACATTTCATTTCACGCGTGACGAATTTGAAAAGCTGAATAAATATCCATATAAGTGAACGAAGCATGAAATTCACATGTCAACAGAGCACTTCACAACAATCACAAGGACTAACCACGTACTGCCAGGTGTAAATAGCCTACTGTAGAATACTACACTAGTTTTTCATGTTTGTGCATACTGTGATACCGTAAACAGATGTTACAGAGTCAGATGACTTTAAAAATGCTCCAGAGGTGTTGATTTAAAACAAACAAATGTTCCAGCCAAAACTTTAACAAAGTCAGAAATGTCATGGTGATGTACCTGTAAAACAGCAGGCAGCAGCATCCCAGTGGGAAACAGATATCTGAGATTCAGCTGATCAGAGAGAATAAACTATTAGCTGATTTAATGCAGATTTACCAAAGGATGAAACAGTGACACACGCACACACACACACACACACACACACACACACACACACACACACACACTTTCTCTCACCATCTAGCTAGCTTAAATGTTAACATCACTCTGCACACGATGTAATAGCGTACCCCCAGTAGGCAAAAAAACGCAGTTTAGTACGTGAGGAGTGTAAAAAATAGGCTACCTTAATGATTTATATAACTATTATGTAATTATATAATAACTATATATTTAAAAGTAGGCTATTTTAGTTGCATTTTTCGTCAATTAATTTCTTAAATTATCCCATATGCTTTGACCAGCCATCTAGTGGCGAATTTGTTTTTTTGGCACGATGCCAAACTTACTTTCCAACCCCTGCCATATAATCAAAGTCTGACATGTCATCCCATCATAACAGATGTGTGAAATCATGATCAAAAGATATCAAAGAATGACCCTAAATCAGTGTAAGAAATCACAGTGTTATTTTTACTTGGGAATATGTCATGTTGTGGTGGTAACCATGGAATATGTGTGTTTTATGTATGTGGGCAAACAGCACAAATTTCCTCATTAAATGTTAGTGTGATGTGCATTGAGTGAGTGACGTCCGGTGGATTGACTCGACTGCAGTGCGGTAGAAGCCTCTCTCGTGTCTGTATGAACACGTGTTGCTCGGCAGACGCCTCCACACTAGAAACCACCAGAGATGAAACCAGAACAACCTTGACTGGATATCCTCTCTCTCTCTCTCTCTCTCTCTCTCTCTCTCACACACACACACACACACACACACACACACTGTCAAGAAAGCGGTTTGTCCGGTTGAGTGCGGCTCACAGGGGCAATCCAGCCTTTGAAATACAATCTGAAGGATCCCTTTGATATTAAAGCAGCAACCTTGAGTTTCTCTGGAGGATCAGAATGACATTCTGCATGTAGAAACTTCAGAACTGTGATGAATGTAACCATGATTTTAAACACACGAGTTGATCTCACACGAAAAGCATGAGGCTTGATGTTTAACTCATCACTCGAGGAGATTTGGACTGCAGTGCTGTGATTTCAGCTTTTTTTGGCAACATTTTAATAAGTATTGTGACACTTTCTTCTGTTTAGGACACACTGGCTGTGTGCAGCACCTGATAAAAATGCCCTAGTTAGGGAGCATTAAAACATTGAAAGAGAGCGCCTCACAAACTAGTCATAAAGTATAGCCTACCCTACTATATTTATATGACATTATGAAACACATCTAACTTTGTATAAAACAATCACAAACAGATGTTTCTTACAAACAAAAATAACTTTGAAAGAAAAGACTAAGGCCCAATCCCAACTCTATTTTCTACCCCTTCGCCTACCCCTTGCCCCTTGAAACAAAGTGGCAAGGGGAAGGGTTACAAATTTTCCGCTAAGAAATGGGACACCACTACTACACTGTTATACATCATCATATTCATCATTTGCTAGCTCCTAACGTTACGTCAGAGGACATGCGCCGATGCACCGGGTATATGACATAAAAATATATTTTCTAATATCGTGCAATCAGTGCTGCCCGCTAGCAAACTTTTTTTTGCAAACGTTAAAAGAACACCACCATAAATACAAACACAAGATTGAATGTAACATACATAAAATGAAAAATTGTCATAAAAATCCTTATTAATGGCAAAAATTACTTACATTTATGGGTCTGCTTGCTCGAGTGAGCGGCCATGTTGGAAATTTCTCTTAGCCCTTCGTTTGAAGTGAGGTCCCAAAAAATATTCGTTTGAAGGGCTATCTGGCCCTTCCCCTTACCCCTACCCCTCCAACCAAAAGAGAATTGAGACACCCCCTTCACATGAACGCGCCAAACGGAGGGGTAGCGGAAAGTGTAGGGGTAAGGGGTTGAATTGGGATTGGGCCTAAGAGTGTGCGTTAAGTTAGCCTACTTGTTTAGCGTGGTTATAGATATAGCTATAAATACTTTACAGCGCAAAACTGATGTCAACTTTAAAATTTCAACAAGCGACTCTTTGAAGATTAACTGTCAGTATCATGTAAAGACATTAAATGACAAACTCTTTTAATAAAATATTGATAGTCAACGCGTTTCTACTGACGTGTCTGAGGGTTAAAGGGTTAAAGGAACACAAAAAATTCTCCAACTCATTCTCCAACTCCCCCAGAGTTAATAAGTTGAGTTTTACCTTTTGGAATCTATTCAACCGATCTCCGGGTCTGGCGATAGCACTTTTAGCATAGCTTAGCATAGATCATTGAATCCAATTACAGGGCTCTCAAGTTTTGAACTGAGTTCAGAGTGAGATTTTGGCGGCGGGGGTTTGGGTGGGGACGGGGGTCTGATCTGAAAAATGTGACACATAAATTTGTACAAATAAAAAATATTTATTTAATTCATCATTTCTTAGTGCAGGTTTGTGTGTGTGTGTGTGAGAGAGAGAGAGATAATGGTTAGTGTTGTTTATTGTAGGTGTTGGTAGCATGTTTTGAGGCCTTCAGCACAGGGGTTGGTGGCTCCCACTTGAAACACTGTGGTTCCAGGCAAAGCCATTTTCACTGTCATGATGGATGACAGAGTTCCATCCAGTGCCAAGCTGTTCCTGGTTTTGGTTTTATTTAGTCCGACCATGGAGAAAACCCTCTCAGCGTCTCCATTTGAATGAGGGAGCACCAACACTAATGCAGCTATTTTAGAAAGCCTCCCAAACTGGCTGCCAACATGCCTGCTTATGTCCCTCAGGCCTTGATGGGCACAGGAGTTCTCTTGTCTACAGACTGAGCACCAGTAGAAGGAGCTGGTGGTTCCCATTGTGATGTATGGCCATCGGGTTGACCACTCCTTCTTAAAGAAACACCTAAAGGTGGCTGCTCTACTTAATCCTCTCTTTTTCCCTGTTTCCAGTGGGTTCTCCACTGACTC
Organism: Triplophysa rosa; assembly: GCF_024868665.1. Lineage (NCBI taxonomy): Eukaryota > Metazoa > Chordata > Actinopteri > Cypriniformes > Nemacheilidae > Triplophysa > Triplophysa rosa. The sequence continues at coordinate 24,934,609 of NC_079901.1, read as the reverse complement.
CTCTATGGTGTCCTCCACAGTCTCTTCCAAGGACTCATCCTCTACTGACACCCTAGCTGTCTCCTCCACCGCCTCATCTACTGTCTTCTCCACAGTCTCCTTCTCTGACCTGGCCACCCTTTTAGGGAGCTGATCCTTTAGAGCGAAGCATGAAAGAATGCTCATTTGCCTTTTCCCTGACATCTTTGAAATAGACAAATGTAATATTTAATACTATACATTGTCTGGATAAAATATAATGAAATAGCCTAGGCCAAAGGTTTTCACAATGTGAAATGTGTATAATAGTTTTTTCTTTCCTTTTCTTTCCTTCTGAATCAGAACTAATACTAAACAAGTGTCAGAATAGCTGCTGAAATGAGCAGGGATGAACACATG